>NC_041782.1:645000-945000 GCF_900090045.1 Plasmodium malariae
ATATATATGTACACATACACATACATATATATGTACACATACACATACATATGAGAAATATATTTTTAACATAACGACCATACAATTATGTGGAAGCGTGGAAGAATAATTATGCAGCGTTAAAAGAGAGCTCTATTTGCCTCTTTTTCACTTTAACTTCTCTTCTTTGATTACTTTTTTTACAAAGTTAACGTAACCACATAATAATAAATGAAATTTGTATATTATAACTGTAACATAACAGCTGGATGTCGTGCCATAATAAATTATAATCGTCATAATAGGAAAATAAAAACTTTAACATATATAGATCGAAAAAAAAAAAAAATTATTATTACGTGCTACACGTGTTATACACACAACGTCTATGTTCCGTAACGCGTAGAAATAAGTAAATATAAATACATGCCTCCACAATCATAAACAAACATATATGCATATTTATTTCTATACATAAAACACCTCTTCCTTAGTAGCTACGAAACGCCGTGTATTACTGGGCAAGAAAAAGGTGTATGTAACTAGGCCACTTGAGTAACTTAACTATATGTTGTTCCATTTTGCTATAATATTGCCACAGTTATTTGGGTGAGTTTCCCCCCTTATATTGTACATATACTAACACATAACACAATACATAATAACATACCATATCATATTATTACTCTGCATTATTATTACTGTCCACACTCTTTCATTTTGGGTCTAAGGAATTTACGCTTAATTCTGTAACTACACACCCCTTCATTATTTATATGACATCCATTTCTTTGTACTTTTTTATATTTTTTTAAAATGCACACATATGTAAAGTTTAACACTCACACATATATATATAAATGTATATTATGCGTATATGCAAAATTACGAAGAAAGAGATAATTTATTTTCACATATATATATTAAATACTCGTTTATAGGAAAACAAACCGATTCCTCTTTTTTTTTTTTTTTTTTTTTTTTTTTTTTCCATATAATTTTATCTATTACATTCTTTTTTATATGACATTGTTCATATCCAATGTACAACTTATACCTCTTAATCAATAATCGTCTAAATTATAAAAATATGAATGCACAAAAGATTACTTATACAGTTATACATCATTAATGCAACAACAAAAAAAAAATAATAAATAATAATAAATATAAAATAAATATAAAATAAAGCAGAAAATGGTATATTGTAAAATGCAGGTAGCACATTGTAAATGGCAAACGCAATATGCCAAATGTGCAGGTGTGAAAAAACGTAAAATTGGATACATATATTGTAGGGGTACAACAATATATACAAATGTTTACCTACACAAATGAACGGATGGACGAATGGACAAATGGACAAATGGACGAACGGATAAATGGACGAACGGACAAATGGACGAACGGGCAAATGGACGAATGGACAATTGGACGAACGGACAAATGGACATATTATATAAATAAAATGTCAACAAAAGCATCAGTATGGATGTATTAATTTTTAAGTAAATACAACTTAATTTGGAGAAATTTGAAGTTTACAGGTTTTTTGTTTTTTTTGTGAACGAATTACAAGAATCGTTCGACTCTTTTTTGAGATTTTCCTCTTTTCCTTTTTTCCCCTTCTTTTTTTCATATTCACTTTATTCCTTTTTTACATTACTCTCATTTAACTCAATTTTCTTTTTTACTTCTTTTTTGCTTCTTTTTTGCTTCTTTTTTGCTTCTTTTTTGCTTCATTTATTATTCATTATTCATTATTTTTTATTTTTTTATTTTTTTTCTTTTTTATTTTTCCTTTTTCCGTTTTTCTTTTTTTTTCCTTTTTCCTATTTTCTTTTTTTTTCTTCTTTTTTTTTTTCTTGTATTTTTCCTTTTTTCCTTTCTCCCTTTGGAGTGTGTGCCATAAAGAGAAAACCAGAACGAAAACGAAAAATAATAAATATACAAAATGCAAAATAAGAAAGAAAAAATATAAAATTAAATACAAAAAATAAATACAAAAATTAAATACAAAAAATAAATACAAAAAATAAATACAAAAAATAAATACAAAAAATAAATACAAAAGATAAATACAAAAGATAAATACAAAAAATAAATACACAAAATAAATACAAAAAATAAATACAAAAGATAAATACAAAAGATAAATACAAAAAATAAATACACAAAATAAATACAAAAAATAAATACACAAAATAAATACACAAAATAAATACACAAAATAAATACACAAAATTAAAAACGCACATTAAAATACACATTTAAACACACATTCAAACGCACAGTAAAACAAACAAAACACCCGAAATTTATAATTTTTTAAAGCATCCTAATTTTTTAAGTACATTATATTTTTTTCGTGGTGTGTTTTATTTAAAAGAAAAATCTGTTATATGAAATATATATAAATACCACTCATTCATATTTATGGGGTAACTTTATTTTTTTTTGCGTTCTTTTTTTTTATTTTTTTAATTTACATATCTGTACACATATATAAACGTAAATGTATATATATGTATACACATGAACGGGTATATACTTAAACATATGTACACATGAATGTGAATGTACGTAAATGTATATATATACATATGTGTATGTGTATGCATACTTAAGTGTACCTAAGGATGTGTATGTATATGTATTGTTGGCTTTTTTAAATTTATGTTTAATCATTTTTTTTTTAGAAGCATTCTATTATACACTATACGTAATACACTATACGTAATACACTATACGTAATACACTATACGTAATACACTATACGTAATACACTATACGTAATACACTATACGTAATACGCTATACGTAATACACTATACGTAATACGATATACATGTATATATCATATGCGCCCATATATATACCCATACATACAATATACATATATGTACGTGCTTATAGCTACCCCTTTTCTTTTTTTTTTTTGTCCTAATTTATTAAAAAATAACGAAGTTACACATCAATGAAGAAAAAAAATCGTGTAAATCATAGCAGCAGAGAATGTATAAATAAAGCAGATAAACAAAACTTTATTGAGCAGGAAGAAAATGCAGAGGACAATAAAATACCTGACCCTGATTTTAACTCTAGCATGGTCTATTTAAATATATATGATTTGGATGCCGTTTCAAAAGTTGTTAATACTGTAGCTAGATCAGTAGGAGCAGGTGATATAACATGAAAAGCATCTATACATACGGACTTATCGTATATATGTGCTTACGTGTTGTTCTTTTAACATCCTCCTTTTGGACCTTTTTTCTGTCCTTTTCAGAAATATTCTACTATTTTTCTAATTCTCTTCTAACAATTTTTTAGCGCTTTTCTAACTACTTTGTAACGATTTTATAACATTTCCTTAATAATTTTATAACTGCTTTCTAACACTTTTCCAACTGATACCTTTTTTTTTTTTTTTTTTTTTTTTTTTTGTTAGGTGCCTTTCATGCTGGTGTAGAGGTATACGGATATGAATACTCTTTTGGGTATGTAGTAGGTTAAAAGGAAAGAAGATAAAAAGATTTTCAAAATGTACAAGTTTTGAATAATGTTGTAATACCACAGAGTTATAATACAACAACGCTAAGATGTTTTTTCTTTTTTTTTTTTTTCCTGAATAAAAAGTGCTTAAGGAGAAAATTATTTCTTGTTCATTTACACTGTTGTTATAATTGCTACACCCACATAAGACACATAATTTTTATTCCCTCCTATAGAAACTGTATGAGCAACCTTTTCTTTTTCTTTTTTTTTTTCGACAGATGGTGAAACTGGCGTAACAAAAACAAGCGCTCGCTATCATCCTTATCATGTATACCGTGAAAGTATTCCTATGGTAATTTTTTTTTTTTTTTTTTTTTTTTTTTGCACTGTCAAAATTGATTATACATTGAAAAGTGCATTTGTGTATAGGTGCACGGATGGAAGCATATGCATATGTACACACACAAACATACATATATATATATATATATATATATATTTTTATATGTTTGTATGTATACATAACCAATGTATAATTTTTTTTTGTAGGGGTAAAGATATTTTGAATAGGCGCTTCCAAACACATTCAACAGATGATATTCTCGTGTTACATACTCTTCCTTTCTATTTCTTACTTATTTTTTATGAATTTTCTTTTCTTTTCTATTTACTTTTTTTTTTTTTTTTTTTTTTTGATTAAGTAAAACTCCATTAACAAAGGAAGAAGTAGATCTACTGGTGGAAGTAATGAAACTGCAATGGATAGGAGATACCTATGATATATTATCCAGGTAAAGGCGCATAAGAAAAAAACTATTGTAAGAAATTTAAGCATATGGGGAATTTTAATTAAAAATAAAAAGAAATAATTAAATAAATAAATAAACCGCACACCAGAGTTAAATGTACAAATGTATGTACTCATATGTACACATACGCATACATATGCACCTTTTCCTATTCTTAGAAATTGTTTAAATTATGCCGACTATTTCTGTAATTTGTTGGGTTAGCATACTAAAAACATCAATCCATATATTGCACACATTTTTATGGAATTATTTAATGTACAGATGAAACATGTTCATTTTGTGTTTTTCTCATTTGTTCACCTTTTGCCCATTTGTACATTCCTTATTTATTCCTTATTTATTCCTTTATTTATTCCTTATTTATTCATTTATTTTTTCCTTATTTATTCATTTATTTTTTCCTTTATTTTTTCCTTTTTTTTTAATTGCAAAATGTCTCTTCAGACGTCGGCAGCATACCCGACTGGGTAATGAGTTTACAAAAAAAAGTCACGTGGGTAAAGTCAAACTTAAATGTAGCAACTACCAAATTGAAGGTTTGGAACGAAAAGGAGCAAAGAAGTAGCATTCGAGTGTAGATATGTGTATGTATGTCGATATGCATATGTGCGCGGACATGTATATTTGTGCACGTATACGTATATGTATACGTATATGTATACGTATATGTACATGTACATGTATATATATATATATATATATATATATATATATATATATATGTAACATATAATGTATAACTTTTTTCTTTTCAAAAAGGAACTGAACAAGGCAGCTGGAATACCGACTGTTATAAATTATATAAAGAAAAAGTACAATGAAAACAGTGATGATTACGAAGGGTAAAGAAATTCGTAATTCCTTTTTCTGCCTTTTATTATTATTATTATTATTATTTTTTTTTTTTTTTTTTTTTTTTTCATATATATATATATATATATATATTATATATATAAATCAGATTATACCACCTTTTCCCCCCTTATTTTGAATTGTTTATTGCAGATTTAAAGTTACTGTGAAATCATAGTATTTTAAATTTTTTAATAATTCTTAAAAAAAAAAAGAAAATAATAAAAACAAAAAAAAAAAACAATATTTATTTTTTTTTTTTTATTAATATTTTCTTTTTTTTTTTATAATTTTTTTTTTTTTTTTTTATAATTTTTTTTGGTGCGAATTTTTATTTGTTCTGCTAATACTATTATTTTAATCCGAGAATTTTACAATTTATAAAGAATAAATGTAGATGATACATATATTTATGTAAAAACCATGTACACATACACTTTTAAATCATTGATTTTTTAATTATTATTTTGTGTGTTGTATACATTATACATATTTTCCTTTAATATATTTTAGCTCCTTGTTTTTTTTCTTGTCCAAAAATATATGCATTACGTATACACGGTAAATGATTATACATACGTACATATATATGTACACAATCTGTGTACACATTATATATACGAAATATGTATATATATATATATATATATATATATATATATATGTATTTACATACACCCTTATACATTTATACATCTTTTAGTTTTTTTTTCTTTTTTTTATACATTAACTCATGTATGTTTTTATAAAAAAAAAAAAAAAAAAAAACATAAAATTGTTGTTTATTTTTTACGTGAACGTTTATTGTATTTTAAAAAATAATATGACGATAAAACTGAAAATTAAAAATGATTCGAAAAATTAAAAATATTTAAGCTATTTTTAAATACAGAAGAAGAGAAATGTAATGACAATCCTATATAAGCATATATGAATATGGTACAAAAAAAAAAATCAACAAAAAAAGTATAATAAATGTGCTCTTTGCCAAATAGTCAAGAATATTTGGCCAACTAAAAAAAAAAAAAAAAAAAAAAAAAAAAAAAAAACATAAGAAGATAGTATAATTCTTCGTATTAAATACTTTAAAAAGTTAAAAAAGAATTGAAAAAAATGTAATGAAAAAACGGGTACACAAAAAAGTACATAATATTTTATCTTTTTTAACAATTTATACATTTCTCACTTCAATAATGAAAAATAAATGGTGTACCTTACTCGTATGCACATATATATATATATGTATATATTTGTGTTCAAAAGATTTTAAAGCGCCTCTGTGAATATACAAAAATTGAAAAGCATAATTGTATCATTTATTTACCCCACTTTTAATGCATCATATATGTATGCATATATGTATATATATATTTATATATATATATGTATAAACATTAGTCCCAGTTTATTAATACTCTTCACTTTTACGAATAATACAAGTATATAATTTACTATTATGTAGAAATCTTTGCAAATTAAATTACGTGAAATTAAGATATAAAAAAATGGCATTATTCCATTTTGTTAATTGTTCATTAACGGCCTTTGTTCCTTATTATATAATATATGATGGATTTAAGCTGTAAGAATTATTTAATAGACATACGTATAATTATGAAAAAAGAAACAAATATGAGCAAGCAATGTTAATAATATCACTTAATTAAACACACAACCCTTGATTACTAACAGTTTGCGTGAACAAGCAATGTTAATAGTGTTATTGAAGCATCGTTAATAATAAAGTAGTGTTAATAAAGTAGTGTTAATAAATCAGTGTTAATAAATCAGTGTTAATAAAGTAGTGTTAATAAAGTAGTGTTAATAAAGTAGTGTTAATTAATCAGTGTTAATAAATCAGTGTTAATAAATCAGTGTTAATAAATCAGTGTTAATAAATCAGTGTTAATAAATCAGTGTTAATAAATCAGTGTTAATAAATCAGTGTTAATAAAGCAATGATAAAAGAAATGATAAAAGAAATGTTTATAATAGTGTTTATTTAAGCAAAATGTTTAAATGTTAAGAATTTACATGAACAAGAAATGACAAAATTAGTTTTTGTTTAAGCATACCGTTTATGTGCTAAACATTTACATGAACAAGCAATATGAAAAATTATTTTTTTTTTTTTTAAGCACACATATTTTAAATGATAAAACTTCACATGAACAGGACATCAAAAAAAACGATAATTATTAAAATTTTTTTAAAATTAAGAAAACATATATTTGCAATTTTTAATAACATATAATATTATATATACATATATATATAGCAATTTAACTGATAGCACAAGAAACGAATTCAAAACTAGCTCATACATATGACAACAATAAAATTGCGTTGAATTAAGATATAAATAATATGCTTTATATATACATACACTATATATAGGTTAAAAATCACGTATAGTTAATTTTTTTTTTTTTTTTTTGGACATTTTATTAGGTCAAAAAATGTAGGATCTACAAAATTGTTTTTTCTTGTTTGTTTTTACTATATCATATCTCAAATGTTAAAGGTTACACTTAATTGAGAACATTACGAAAAATGAAAATTTTAAGGAAAACTTCCCAAGGATAATTTCATTATATATATAAATATATATATAAAAATAAATATAACCTCACACGTACATGAACATTTAATATACATGTTTGCAGCTGTTCGCCCTGGCATTCTTTTCAATAGGCCTCCTACAAAATATGAACCTTTTCAATGTACTCTTATCACAACATTGTACTTCTAAATATAGTTCATGTATGTGTGCGAGTATGTATATATATATATATATATATATATATATATATATATATATACACGCTTATACATGTACAACCATATACACATGTACATGTGTTCTATAAATTCGCCGCAAATACCCTTTTAGATAATATTTCAAGAGTCGGCAAATATTATTGACCTAGCTGGAATATACTACGTCCTAGTGCATAAGTATAACTAAATATAAAAGAAAGAAAAATAATTAACAAAATAAAAGCTTTTGCGTATGAAAATATACTTATTTACGCGTATTTACGCTTAATTATACGTATATATACACACATATGTGCATGTGCACATGCAACCTAATCTCGTAGGCACACTAATACATTTAACTTAAAAGAGAGGATATTATCAGTAGGACTCAGTTGGGGATTTTATGAATCGATGGCCACGAATTTTTTCCCGTTTTTCATGGGTTACATAAATCTGAATGTACATTCTATTATTTCTCTTTTCTTTTTTTTGTTTTTTCAATTCATTTTTCCTCATTCAGTTTACTCTCTCTTGTTTTTTCAATTCATTTCTCCTCATTCAGTTTACTCTCGTTTTTGGAACTCGTTTTTCCTCATTCAGCTTATTCTCGTTTTTGCAACTCGTTTTTTCTCATTCTGTTTTCCTTATTATGTTTTCCATATTTTTCCATTTTGTGTACATTATTTTTTTGTCAAATTATCTTTAGGCGGAAAATCCATGGATTTCTCTTTGAAACATATCTATAGGTCCATATCAGCTAATACCTTTTTGGTTAGTCCTCCATATTTATTCCTATACATATTCATATGCATATGCTACGTACGTACATACATCTTGGTGTATGCTTGCATATTCGTATGTGTATACATATCTATCTATGCAATGGTATAAACGTTTCGCATGAACAGGTCAAAACCATTTTTGTGTATAACTCTTTTTATTTTATTCCCATTTCAGTTTTCCAATTTATCCAAAACCTGTTTATTATTTATATGGATAAAAAATGTACAGAATAAAAAAAAAATTAATTTGGTTAATTTGCTTTTGATGTACTTTACTTTTATTTTGCCCCTCGCGAATAGGTAAACAAATAAAAAGAAGAGTGAAAAAAAAAAAAAAAAAAAAAAAATAAGTAAAATAATACAAAATTATGCAAAATTATGCAAAATTATGCAAAATTATGCAAAATTATGCAAAATTATGCAGAATAGTACAAAATAAAGGAATGACTTTTTTGTTCATATTCCCTTAACTTGTTATGCAATTAATGTACCACATCATTCAGCACATTTAAAATGTGTAAAAAAAAAAAAAAAAAAAAAAATGCTAAATGTTAATTTTTTTCTTTTTTGTAAATTTTTTTTTTTATTCATATATTTTTTTTTTTAATGTTCATCATTTTGTTCTTTTCTTTTTCGCATTTTCCCGTTTTCTCTTCAAGGATCATATTAATTCATGAGGATTTATTTGACTATAGAATGCTCCTTTATTTATTCCTGCAGCTCTTTGTTACTCTATTTTTGTCCTTTGCTACTAAGAGCATGCTGCATATGAAGTTAAGTAGCGTTGAACTGAGTAGAGAAAAGAGTATAGACATTGATAATAATGATGATGTTGATAATGAAATGAATAAAGAACTAAAGAAAAAGAATAAAAAAAAAAGGAAAAGTTTAATTTACAGGTAAACGGGAATTAAATGATACAGCAAGTTTATGCAAAGTTTTATTTTGTACAAATCGTTAGAATTGCATTACACAGGTATGTACACGTACACATACGTATATACGTACATGTATGCATATATATACATATATAAATACCCATATACATATACTTGCGTATGCACAGTTCTGTAGTCCAGAGGCATAATAATCATTAAAAGACGTATAATGATAATTTTTTTTTTTTATTTTATTTTTATTTTATTTTTATTTTATTTTTATTTTTTTTTTTTTTTTTTTTTTTTTCCATTTTATTTATTTTTATTTAATTGCACGTATTTGCAATTTTGTTGTGTAATTAGTGAATAGTCCCCGTAGTTGCATAGAATATATTCTGTTTCTTTTTTAGTTCGAATTCTTAAGTTCGTGTTAAATTCGTTCTAAAAAGAGTAGAAAAAGGAAAGAGACGGAATGTGTAGCATTATGCGTGTGCCCATGTTTGTATGTGCCTATTTATGAACAAATACACACACATAAAAGAACAAACGTATGAATGCGTTCATATATCTACATGTGCATATATTCGTATATACAATTATACATATATACTTATATACATATATATATATAAATATATATATATATATATATATATATATATATTTCTGTCTGTGTTTAAGCTTTCGTTTGATTTAAATTCCACTCCCCTTGGGGATGTACGTATTTTAAATCTTTACTTCTTGTGGAAGTAACTCCTTGACGCACTTTTTTGTTTTTGTTAGTAAGTCTCTATAATGAAAAACAGAAAATAAAAACAATGAGATATTATTTATAAATTGATATACATACGTGTTTAACTTGGTGTACTTTTAAAAAAAAAAAAGAAAATTACGAGAATAAGGAAGCTTGCTTGACGGCATGTTCATAGCTGACTTCATCGTTATATTTTAAAGGAATGCCTTATGTTCATTTAACAAGGGAAGCATAAAAATAGTTTGTTTATTTGTTCGTTTGTTTATTTGTTCGTTTGTTTATTTGTTCGTTTGTTTATTTGTTCGTTTGTTTATATGTTTATTTGTATATATGTATGTGTGTTTGTTCATTTGTTCGTTTGTTTGTTCATTTGTACGTTTGTTTCTTCACTCCTTTGTTCGCTCATGTGTTTGTTTTTAACTGACTATTCATATTTCTCGCATATAAATTATATTATGTAAATAACGACTTCACTAGCTTAGTCACTGGATCTAGGTATTTTGCCATACATACATTTTCAGTCATTGCAGATAAATATTATTCTGATTCTTATAAAGTTGCTTACATTCTTTTTTTCGTTTTTTTACTTATTTATATAACTATGACGGACTATTAACACATACTACTAAACATATGTCTAAACACTTATTTAATGTGCATTTATTATGCTTCAATTAGGACATCAATATGTATATATATATATAGATATAGATAGATATATAACACCTCTCATACTGGAACGCATTTTTTCTTTTAATATGTACTTGAATCCTTTCAAGTATTTACTAATTTTATTATTTTTTTTTTTTTTTATGTACCATCTAAATTTATTAGGACATAAGAAACGATAGAAGAATTATTGTTCATCCAGGCATTTAAAGATTCACTTATTTCACTTGAGGATCCAGCCATTTTGTTTTATTTTATTTCATATGTTTTCCTTTATTACACTTCATTTATTTTGCTTTATTTTATTTACATTACTTTGTTTATTTTATGTAAATTTTTTTTCTATATTTTTGTTCTTTTAAAAATATTGAAGGTTCTTACAAAATTAAAAATGAACAAGGGACACAAATATGTATGCTGACTTTCTGCGTAGTGTAGGGGGAAGAAGTGAAAAAGTTAAATGCACATATAGGTGCACGTTCATGTAGGTATAAGCAAATGCATACACATATATACAAACATGCACACATATACAAACATGAACATATATACAAACATGCACACATATACAAACATGCACATATATATATATATGTATGTGTAATGCAGTTTATTCTCAAAAAAAAAAATAAAAAAATAGTAATGTGTCATTTATAAAGATGAATATTTTTCACCAAAAAATAAAATAAAATAAAAAATACAAACGTGTGTTTATAATCATGTTATAAGACCTGCAAATACGCTAACGCACATTTATGGAAAGGCTAAAAGTTAGCTGCGCATAAACAAACTAGTAATATTTCAATCAAATAACACAGGAAAGAAGCGGTAAATATATATTCACATATATGACGAAATGATTAAGTGTAAAACACAAGGTATAGAGATTTTTCCAAAGGTGGCATAACAGCATAAATGAGGTTTCTCTCTCTGAATTATATATATATATATATATATATATATATATATATATATATATATATATATATAATGTTGTACTCACATATATGTACTCTTTATTTTTGTAAAAAAAAATCAACCAGATAAAAATTTTATAATAATAAAGTTTGAGAGCCCTTTCATAACAATTAATAATGGAACATTCCCCGAACTTATTTCTTAGAGTGCTTTGGATAAGATAAAAAAATAGAATGTTTAATGTCGTTCTTTATTAATTCTGCGTAGTGCTATGCAATAATTAATACGAATATATATATACATACGTATGTGTGTATGCTGGGGTATGATTCTTTCTTTTACTTACATTTAAAAAGGTCTACAAATCTGTCCTAATTAAAATCTTCTTTTTTTTTTTTAAATAATAATTTATGTTCACAGTTATCCAGTTCACATTTTAACCTTCTCATTTTTACTTTGTTTAATATAAGAACCAATTTTTTACCCATATACGTGTATATGTACTTCTATACGTATATGTACTTCTATACGTATATGTACTTCTATACGTATATGTACTTCTATACGTATATGTACTTCTATACGTATATGTACATCTATATATGTACATCTATACGTATATGTACATCTATATATGTACAGTCTTATGGTAACCTCTGCCTAAAATGTACGGTACCATAGCTTCGGTATTACAAATTTACTACGCATTTCGGTTAATACACGTTCCTCCTTCTTGGTTAGGTGAAATGAACTATACATCCAGTAGCAGTTATAATACATAAGATTTATAAGTTCCTTTGACGAACCAACATTATTTTTTCCTTCTCTCTCGCTTTAGTTTTAATACTGTGCTTCCAAAACTAGGTAAACACGTATGTTCACGAGATACAATCATTGAATAGGAAAAAAAAAAAATTACAAGGATTAAGTCGTTCTATTTAACTTTATGTACAACTTTACTCTTTTTCTATTATATTATGTTCCTCCTCTTTGTTTTATTTATGTTACTTATTTTTTTTCTTCCTTCCCTCATTCTTTATCAAGGCACAATTAATAAAATGTCACTCACTACTATTCTTTTAATTCCTCTCTTTTGAAATTAACCCTTTTACTGTTTTTCCCCGAATTTAATTTATTCTTAGACTCGTCCTTCGATTCATCCTTCGACTCATCCTTCGACTGCTCCCCTGTGTCTTCCACTGTATCTTCCATTGAGTCTTCCTCCGATTCATCGTCCTCAGACCCTTCGTCCGAATTACCATCCAAAATTTCGTTTTTTAATTCGCTTTTTTTTTTTTTTTCTTTATCTTCTACCTTTTCCTCATCTCCTGAATTCAAAGAAGTATTCAATAATGCACTTTTATCAGAATCCCTTTCCCCCTCACTACTACTATGTTCACTCTCTTCTCCTTCCTCCTTTTCCTCCCCCTCTTCTTCATTACTTGAACTATCTGATATCTCTTCCTTTTCTTTACTCTCCTCCAATTCGCTATCACCCTCGCTCATCTCAGAGCTGTCGCTGTCTGTGTCGTATATCTGTGGATTCTGAAAAATGAAAATGAAGCAAACCAATATTCAGTATAACATGATGGAGTAAAACACGATTGAGCAAAACGAAGAACCACCAAATCAATACAAAGTATCACTAAATAAGTACAACATACAACTAAATGAATACAAAGTACGACTAAACAACAGCAGGAGCAACAAGGACGAAGATACAACAAATTCCCATACGCAACTAGCATATGCACACGATGAATGGGGACAACAAACACACCGTCAAAATTTCCGGAGTCTCTATTAGCATCTGAAGGCATTTATTTGCCAAGGGTATGCACTCTGAAAAAACTGCATTTGGAATTCTCGGTCTAAAAAATGTAGACGAAAATATTTTCGCCAGAGTTTCTATGGTCATATTATTTTCACTTGAATGGATAGATACAGTTTTAAAAAATTTTAAAAGGCACAGTAAGCATTCCTTAACTCCTTGTTCTAATTTATTATATAGTTTAAACAAGTTAGCTCTTATTACTTTATCTGATGCTGATACAATTTTTAAATGATATAATCTAGAAAAAGCATCTTTACCTAATAAACCATGTTTCTGTGTATCTAGAAAAAGTCTAAAAGAACAGACCAAAGAAGGAATATTGTTAAAGTCTGTTGTTGGCTCACCATATTCTATATCTCCAACTATACCATATAAAGAATTTGCATCTGTTTGTAAATAAAATAAATCTTTTGTATTTATAATTTCTGTTTTAGTTAAATGACTTAAAAAATCTACAACAATGGATGGAATATATTTAAACTCTTTATATCCTTTACCAAATCGTTGGCATAATATTTCAAGATCAGAACCAAAAACTGAAACTGGTTTTTCTCCTAATAATACTTCTTCATTTCTTTGTACTATATAAGGAAAATGTCTTAAGAAAATTGTCGGATTCACATTTAATTTTAAAAATAAGTCTTCTAACTTTTCTATATATTCTACTTTTTTCCAAAATTTTGCTGATACGAATGGAGTTATGATCGTTAGCACAGTTTTGGACAAGAATCCACTATGAACCAGGTATAACCTCTTCAAATTCTTTTTGTATTTTCTCGGTAACGTGTCATACCCTATATAAGCAGCACAAAAAAAAAAAAAAAAAAAAAAAAAAAAAAGGTAGGGGGGAAGAATTATACACATAGTGGTGTAGCGAATGGGCGATCAGGCTAAGCAGTGAAGAGACAATGTGGGGACGTGTTCATGGGACAAAGATTTTCACAAAAATTAGAAGCAGACTAAACCATTTAAAGAATAACAAAGCTATGTATTTCTTTATTTCTCCAGATTCCTTATTATAGTAATTTCAGATATAACTATTATTATAACCACTACTTTTGTTGATTGCTTTATTAATTTGTTTTTAATGTTTTTCTTTTTCTTTTTTTTTTTTTTTTTCTTACACTGCTTGGCATAGGTATAAACTGCATCATTCAACCAATTCGTATGAGTTTCGCATAGTATCAGCACATAGTTTTCCTTCACTACTGGGTCTAACGTCATTATTGCATATCTCCTATAATGTGAAAATGAAAAAAATAGATTTATGATTCATAATGAATATATTTCAATCAGTTAAAATTTTAGCTTCTTTTTTATGCATTTTTTTTTTTAAATGTAATATTCAAAATGTGCACAAAAGTAAGGGATTTAAATTTTTTCGAACGCTCCTTTTTCTTCACTCTCTTTTGCGTCCTAATTTTGTAAAAGGTCCTCAATGCACGTGTAGACATTCGTAGACATACGGATGAATAGATGTATACACGTGTGTATATTCTAGTATATGTACGTACACTTATATGCATGAATGTGCGCTTTTATGCATGAACGTATGTAATGTCCATCCACAAAAGTAAGCGCCATGTAGTCATGCTAATAACAATATTGTAATCTTTCGATTTGCAAAAATCCATTTACAGTGTTTTCTCAGGGTCGGCCCCAGATGATATTATAAAACAAGGGATTAGTAAAACGATGTGCGATCCGTATCCATCTTTTCCTATCACTTTAAGTAAATCTGTCTTATATAACCTATTATAAAACGAACGGTTTACATTTATGTAAGGATAAAGAAGTACAAGTATAAAAAATTTATTTTTTGACGAATACTGAAAAATGATTGTCGTGAATCCGTACAAAACAGCATACGTATATATGCCCTGATGTGTGTATTATGTGTACATATATGCATGTATATACATATACACATATATACACATATACACATATATACATATACATATATACGCATATACGCATATATACATATGTATGTTTACATGCATGTGTGATAAAAGAGAAAATAGTTTATCTACAATAAAACACACAAATTTTTTGTTACTCATCAAAATTTTCCGTATAAGATTTTTTCAGCAATTTTTCGTATTCCACCAAAATTTCTTGAGGAACTTCAGCATCGGAGTCTAACATTTTTTGATCGGCACTTGAACAAAGTTAAATTTAAAAAAAGAAAAGAGAAGAGAAGAGAAAAAAGAAACGAAAAGAAAACAGAGAAAAGAGAAGAGAAAAAAGAAACGAAAAGAAAACAGAGAAAAGAGAAGAGAAAAAAGAAACGAAAAGAAAACAGAGAAAAGAGAAGATAAGAGAAGATAAGAGAACAGAGAAGAAAAGAGAACAGAGAAAAGAGAAGAAAAGAGATCAGAGAAAAGAGAAGAAAAGAAAACAGAGAAGATAGAAGATATGAAAAAAGAAAGGAAAAAATAGAAGTTATGAAAAGTAAAACAGGAAAAGGCGTTCACACAAAAATAATAATGGGAATATTAGTACGCGCAGAAACAGAAATGTGCTTATGCATGTACATGTAAAACCAAAACATCCTTATAATATGATTTGCTAAACAATGTTATTTCATGCAATGTTTATGATTCGTTCATATTTTTTTTAACAGCTTATTTTAAAATATGTTAATAAGTGAAGTGTTGTCTTTTTTTTTTTTTTTTTGTCCCTAGTCAAGGGGGTACTTTATTTAATCACACTACATATCATATGCTGTTTGCACTATTTTTGCACAGCTTTTTTTACTGTCTTGCGTTATTTTCTGTTGTTTAACGATTTTGTCTCTTCGCTCCATGTACAATTTTTTGAAATAAAAAAAAATATTTGCGTTTTCAAAAAGGGTAAAATATAAAATAAATATCAGATAAGCAGTTAAAATGTGCTGCGGTTAAAGTACTATGCGGTTAAAAATTGCAAATATAAAGGTAAAAATTTTAAATGCATTCTTTTTAACATTATACTTTACTCAAATGAACATGTATTTGCTGAAGGCAGTTTTTCTGCATTTTAATTTTTTCTTCTCTTTCCACAAGATAGCTAAGATCTTACAAAATATAAATATATACGTACGTATATATATGTATTATATATATGTGTGTATGGTGGATGTTTTTCACTTTTTTAAGAGCTTAGTGAAAATAACTACAATTATATACAAGCATCGTAAATACAAAAACAATATTCCTTATTGTTCAGTATACTGTTCCTTGATGATGGCCCCTATTTTTATAGCAATTCTTTCGCAAATATTTTACTTATAAGATTAAAATGCAGACCTATATCGCGCTTTTGGAATTTAATAATTCATTCCACATTTTATCTGTTTTTTATATGGCTTTTATTAAACTTTTTAACTTTCCTCTTTAAATAAAACTCAAGTTAAAATACTGGCACTTATATATATGTGTATAAGTCGAAATTATGTACTTGATGAAATTTTTAATTTTACATTAAGCTTTTTTTAAAATTTCGTGAAATATTTACACAAAAAAAAAAAAAAGAGAAACACTTATATATGTGTGTAAACACATGTACACATAATTAAATATATGTGCTTACATGTAAATACAAGTGAGTATAAATAAATATATATATATATATATATATATATATATATATATATGTATATATATACACATACATGTATTATATAAGTGTAAATTCGTGAACTCATACCGTACAATGGTAAGCATTTTAAAACATCTGTAAAAGAATATATATAAATATATGCTTACATAATATGCTTTTAATATTTACTGAGAGTAAAATTACACGGTTACACACACAATATTGAAAAAATGCAGAAAATTCTCCTTATTTTTTAATTTTACATTAACAGTACATGCTTGATATTATAAAAAGAAAAAAATATAATTTTCCTTGTGCTTCTTTCTTATGACCATTTTACCCATATAATTGATGTTACGTTCATTTTTATTTTTAATTGAATGTTTATGTACGGGTCATAAAATGGGATACTTTTATTCCACATACAAAGTATATATATATGTATGAACTTATGTATTACTATGTAGGTGAACTGTTCATAAAAGAATGAATAAATTGGGGACAAAAATATGTACTATTCATGTAAATCACCCCAAATGTCCTTACCTATATTATAATCACTATTTCGCTATATATATATATATATATATATATATATGTAGAAGCTAACTTTTCCAAAGAAAGAAAACAACCTATTTTTTTATATTCCGTTTGGGGGAAAAAAAAAAAAAAAATTTTAGTGATTATTTTAGTATGTGTATGTATATGTATATGCAAATTTACACATGTACATAAACATTTACAAGTGTACATATTAACATACCCATTTCTTCGTTTTATACTTTTTAAACGGTTGTATATACATATACATGGGGTAAAAAAATAAAAAGAATAATTTAAACAAAAATAATAAAATAGAAAGAAATAATAAAATAAAAAGAAATAATAAAATAGAAAGAAATAATAAAATAAAAAGAAATAATAAAATAGAAAGAAACAATAATATAGAAAGAAATAATAAAATAAAAAGAAATAATAAAATAGAAAGAAATAATAAAATAGAAAAAATAATAAAATAAAAAAAATAAAAAGAATAATTTAAACAAAAATAATAAAACTAAAAAAAATAAAAAACAGTAATGAAACGCGGTATTATAAAATTTAACAAAATGGCCAAATGTCAGTGATACATGGACAAACAAATAGTGGAATTAATATTTCCCTTCAGCAAATTCCCCCAACATTTAATTTTTTTGGCCAAATGATTACAGAAATATATTCGCTTAACCCATTATAAAAGTTTTAATATTAACATCGCGAATATAATTTTACGTTATTAATATTATTATTATTGTTCTTTTTGGTTTTATAATGTCCCTATTTAACATGTTTATATAAAAAATATATTAAAATAGATAGAACAACATCGTAATGTTTTCAACCAGCTGATACAAAAATGCATCATAAAATACAATGTACAATACAACGTAAAAGGCCAAGTAAAATACAACGTAAAAGGCCAAGTAAAATACAACGTAAAGGGTACAGTAAAATACAACGTAAAAGGGAAAGTAAAATACTGATTGCTTTACTAATCACCTATTAGAAAAATTCAAAAACGCTCAAAAAAATTAAGCAAAATGAATAAAAATTTTTGAAATTAAAAAAGATTAAAATAACAAAAATTTAGACGATGATGAAAAAAATACATCTTAATTTTTTACTTTTATTCTGTTTACCTTAATCATGTATAATTTTTGCTACCATTTCTTTTCTTTTTCTTCTTTTTTTTTTTTTTTTTTTGTTTGCGACATATGTTATAGGCAGTGGGTGCGTATAATTGTAAGCAGCGTGATTTTAAAATGAAAGTGCATAATTCATTTTTATAAAATAAACTTTTTATTTTTACATAGAATACTATTTTTACAGATTTAAAGAATAACTATCAATTTTTAAAAATATATTTATAGAAAAGGAAATTCTAATGGATAACAAAAAAAAAAAATAAAAATAAAATAAATATAAAAAAACAAAATAAAACAAAATAATATAAAATGAAACATAAAAGGAATAAAGTAGAAAGATAGAAGAAAAAAAAAAAAAAAAAAAAAAAAAAATAGAACAAAACAAAATAACAGCTTTACACACCAATGCTTCATACAATTTGTAGACTCCATAAAAAGTTTTTTTCGAAATATTATTTTTCCTTTTTTTACAAATTTTTTTTTTTTTTTTTTTTTTTATCCTTCTATTTTTTTAATAAATATATGAAACATTTTATGTTAATATTTGTATTTAAAAAAAATAAAATAAAATAAACAATAAAGATAAAGATAAAGATAAAGGTAAAGGTAAACATAAAAATAAAAATAAAGGTAAAACAAAACTAAAACACATTATTCCCCTACTAAACAATACAATGTTGTACATTTTTTGCTTTTAAAATAAGATGTAAATTTCTACATATATTTTACGTTTTTCTGCCTTACCGTTTTGTTGTTTTTCTTTTTTTCTATCTGTTTATTTTTGCTCCGTCTGTATATTTTATTTTATTTTGTGCTATTTATTTTAATAGTATACAACTTTATGCGCTTAAAAATAAAACAGCACTTTTCAATTACCGATTTACTGTTGCCTCCTTTGGGATAAGATGAACTATATAAGAGAAAATATAACAAAAAGAAAAAAAAAAAAAAATAGAGAAAAATAAAACAAAATAGAATGATAGAAATACTGCACATACACATATTTAATTTGAATAAAAAGAGTAATCTCTCTACATTTATAATTTTTTTTCCTTTTTGTTTTTTTCCCAAATGCATCTGCTAAATTCGTGCGAATACACATGTTAGAATAATTTTTATATATGTTTATTTAACTTTCCGCGAAGAATGCAGTTACACTTATACATGTGCTACAACGCGTAAGCATAAACAAGCCCATGTAATGATAACGTAGGATTAGTGATTAGTCTATAGTCATTCCAAAAAGAAAGAACACATATATATATACGTATGTTCATTTATTTATTTATAACAATTTTAAGAAACAAAATATTTTACGCCTTTTTTGTGAAATTAATTCTTCGTTTTAAATTTTCATTTTAAATTTTTGTTTTAAATTTTCGTTTTAATTTTTTTTTTTTATTGGGGTATCACTATCTGATTAATGGACAAGTACTACATATATATATATATATATATATATATATGTGTGTGTGTGTGTGTGTGTGTGTATGAATATATCTGCGTGTTTACACGTATGTACGTAAGTGTGCATATTCCCATATATTTATACGGGTCTCTTTTTTTAAATAACATATAATTTCTTTTTTCAAAGATATGATGGTGTAGTAGTTTGAAGTAACGCACGTTTGTTTTGTTTGCTCACATATATACTCTGGATCTGCAATAGGGGAAGAAGTATATTTATGCGTATACGTTTGTACACGGTCGTGTAGATGTGTGTATTTATGTGTACCTTTGTATACCTAAGCACGTATGTACACCCATGTATGTATATGTACACATATACTTCTCTTTACCCACATACAAATGTGCATATTCTACCGGCTATTCATACTTAGTGAAAGGAAGACATGAACATTCAAAATGGTGGTGAGTAGACGCGGAGAAAGTAAGCACATGCTCTTTCTGAACAGTGTTAATTCAAAAAAAAAATTAAATATAACAGAAAAAAAAAATATTTTGGAAAAAGTGCACATACTACCTATAAGAAAATGTGTTTCAAATTTCGATGAGTTGTACAACAAGTTGAATTTATTAATTAGTGACAGACATGTTTTGTATGAAGGATTTATTATTAGCATAAAAAAGGAAGAACATATCTATAATTTGGACAAGACTAATCAAAATGAAAAAGAATTAGGGTATATAAATACAGTACATGAAGAAGAATTAAATAAAGAAAGCGAAGCAAAAGGTACCATAATGGAAACAAATAACCAAGGCATCTTTGTAAATATAGAAAAGAGGAAGAGTAATAATATGCAAATGATAGTTCAAGAAGAAAAGGAAAAAACGAAAATATTAAATGATAGTCAAATTTGCCTGTATAATCATAAAAAAAAAAAAGAATATTCCAATTCAAATAATGATGTTGAATATGTCGTTGTCAACTGTGTACCATCGAAAGGAATACTAAGTCATGATACTTTAATTTATACTGATGGAAAATATGCAGATAATTTATCGAAAATTCAAATATTAATAATTAAAGACAGAAACTATAAAAAATATGAAAAAAAA
Source organism: Plasmodium malariae (assembly GCF_900090045.1). NCBI lineage: Eukaryota > Apicomplexa > Aconoidasida > Haemosporida > Plasmodiidae > Plasmodium > Plasmodium malariae. The sequence goes on from NC_041782.1 coordinate 666,533, forward strand.
GTAAAAAAAAGATTTTTTTCTTTAAAAAAATATTTATTTAAAAAGAGCAACTATATTTTTAATGAAGCCATATCCTTAATACCATTTTATTTTGATTGTTTTTCTAAAAAATATAAAACGAATAAACAGCATGAAAATAATATGTCAATACAAAATAAAGATGAAAACGTATTACAAGAAAAAAAAAAAAAAAAAAAAAAAAAAACCTCGTCTTAGAACAAATTTTTTTAACTTATCTATATCCATACTTCAAGAAGAACAAGAACAAATTATTTTATTGCGGAAAGTTATTCATCATAAACAATTTTTCTTTTCTTGTTGTAAAAGTTGACTCAGACGTGAAAGTTGGATTCATCGACGATAGAACGGTTGGGAACGAAATGAGCGTTTGCTTGCTTTGCAGCATTGTCTGCTTCACAAAGAGAGTGCACTATTTGATTTGATTTTATTACTTTATTGTTTTATTACTTTATTGTTTTATTACTTTACTGTTTTATTACTTTACTGTTTTATTACTTTATTGTTTTATTACTTTATTGTTTTATTACTTTATTGTTATATTACTTTACTGTTTTATTACTTTATTGTTTTATTACTTTATTGTTATATTACTTTACTGTCTTATTACTTTATTGTTTTATTTTATTTTTTTGCTTTGTCTTATATTATTGATTCTTTGCTAGTGTTGTATGGGTGCTGCTGGTGTACGTACCTTTGCGTAAATGTACCTACGTGTGCATGTGCCTTCGCATGAATGTACTTAACTGTGCATGCAATATGCACTGCAAAATAAGGCGGAAATATTTGTAGTTATTTATGAGGAATGTGCAAGTGCGGAACTTCGTCTCTCGCCTTATTTTTGCTTCAAATCTATTCTTATGATTAATTTATTAATTACTGCTTCGATTACTGCTTCGATTACTGCTTCAATTACTGCTTCAATTACTGCTTCAATTACTGCTTCAATTACTGCTTCAATTACTGCTTCGATTACTGCTCCAATTACTGCTTCATTTACTGCTTTATTTACTTCTTCCTTTTTAGGAAATCGTCCTGAATGCAGATTCCTACGACCACTATAACAACGTGCACATAGTGCCGCTGTACGACACACTGCCAACTACATATAATTACGATTTGTTTATGGATTACATTAAACCATATATAGAAAGGAATTATTTAAGTGTGTTTTCTATTTATGAAACGTTCTTTTATAAAGGAGTGCAATTTAAAATAATGGGAGTTGCCCCTGTGGATGTGAAATATGGAAAAGGTAGAATTAGTTGTAATACATTCATCTATATAGATGGGTCTATTAAACCAACCTTTTTTGATGTTATATCAAAGGAGTCAGTAACTTATATTAAGTGCTTGCCATTTGAATATAAACCTTATGCAATACTAAACATTTTACAACATCTAGATACGGACTCTTTGCTAAGGCTCTTTCCATCAGCGAATAATAGTTTACAGGACGACAACAATAACAATGATAGTAATAGTAGTAACGAGGATTGTAATGGCGAGTGTAATGGCGATTGTAATAGAAACAATAACAGAAACAGTAACTGTAATATTAATTGTAATATTAACTGTAATAATAATTGGAATAATAATTGGAATAATAATAAACGCGAAAAAAATGTGTTAAAAAATTTGACGAAACATAAATATATATTCAATAGATTAGGCAAAAATAACAATGACAATAAAAGCGAGGCGGGAAATGTGGATAGTATGGATAAAGGCGATGCCAAAGATGGTAATATCATTGACGGCAGTAGCGGTAATGGCAGTACCAACTGCAACATTAAGATTTCTAAAAAGAAGGGGGCGTGTGCACTAAGAAGCAATTTAATAAACGAACAATGCGCCGTATGTTTTGAATATTTTCAGGATTACGATAAATGCATTAAATTAACTTGTCTACACACATATCATTGGAAATGCGTAAAAAGTTGGTTTAAATTTAATTTAACATGCCCTTGCTGTCGACACACCATAGACATATAGACACCGTCCATATTAACAATAACAACATGAAATGCTCACAATTGTGCAAGTGAAAAATATGTAAAAAAGCAGAAAAAAATAAAAAATGATATATGCACATCATTCTCCATATATATTTTTATCTCATAATGTAGTTAGCGTTTTTATAAGAATACTTCTTATACATCCAAAAAATACAATATGCACAATGTGTTTACGAGAACTTATGATACCTATTTTTTTTTTTTTTATTATATTATTTATTATATTATATTATTTATTTTATTTTATTTTTTTTTGTATCTTTACATAGAGAGGGCGGAATAAATGTACGAACATTACTGCACCCATTATGTGTTCTCGGATTTCAAATAAAGACGAAAAGAAAAAAAGGAGTTCCTTTCGTTCGTTAATTTCTCGCTTTTGACGAAACGTATATATAAAAGGGTCATAAAATGCTTCTTTCTGTGTGCGCGCATACATATGAACATATATTATCCCCATACGACCACACACATACATACTAACATACATCCGTGTGCATATATGCATACATATATTTTTACCAATCCTTCCACGTGCACGTATAACTGTAATTCTAGTGCCTCTCTTTCTGTCAGAGGAGCAAAACCCGCTCAATAAAAAGAAACATTCGTAAACAAATGGTTAACAGATTAGGCGTTTTTAACTGCAGCGGTCAGCTACCTTTTTATCACTCTCAAAAAATTAAAAAATTGGAAAATTAGAAAAATAATAATGGAAAATTTGTAAAATAAAATTGGAAATTTTGGAAAATAAAACTTATAAATAAGGAAAGTAAAAATAAAAGTGATAAATTAATAAAATAAAAGTGATAAATTGAGATAGTGAAAAAATGAAATTGATAAAATGATAGAATGATAAAATGATAGAATGATAGAATGATAAAATGATAAAATGATAAAATGATAAAATGATAAAATGATAAATTGAAAAATGACGACCAAACAGGCATAGCAAACACTTGAAACATGGTAATTTAACGCAATAGAAAATTTCACGCCTTTATTGCATGAACAGCTGCAAATTTTACGCAAATATATAATATACCGATGCGAACATGTGGACAACGTAGAGTTTTACATTTTGGGAGAAAAAAGTATATACATACGGAACGTATATATATATATATATATATATTTACATATTTGCTGTGCGCATTTTACGGCTCATGGTCAATTTTGTTTTTGCTATTTTTGTAAAACTTATAAACAACATAAATTGTAATCTCAATAAAAGAGAGTGTCAGAAGAATATTTACTCATGACTATACTTTTTTTGCTAATTCATTTCGTACATGCAACAAAACATACATGGTATATATATATGTAGCACTTGTTTCTCCTATTTTTTTTTTTTTTCTTTTTATATTTTGAAAGCAAAAAAGCGCGGAACAAATTTTAAGATGTTTCCGTAGCAGTTTAAAAAAAAAAAAAAATTAAATTACTATTTTCCATTGGAGTTTTTAAGAAAGGTTAAAAAAAAATATTTACGTATACTTGTACATGCATAAATGTATATACTCACGTATGCATGTAAATATAAATAGATAAATAAATATATAATTATATAAATAAATAAAAAAATAGATCAATAAATAAATAAATAGATAGATAATTAAACAAATAAATATAAACATATTTATATGTGTTTATTTAAATATATACTAAGCATTAAATTTTCCTTTCTTCTAACTACACCAAATAGTGTTTATCCCCACCAAACTTTTTACGTTATAACCCGTTAACACGTTTATATGTACTCTTATACTTAACGATTAATAGGACCCTTCAGCAGTGTGTTCCTTGACGGAAACTGCTAAAGTGGTGAACTAACAGTACTGAACAGAAGCTATATCATGTGCTTATATTATTTTGAGAACCGAACATGCCAATAAAATCTTTTTAAAAGTTCGTGGATGTTTGCGACATATGATCCCTTTTTTTCTCTTTAGTTTTTTCCTGACGTTTTTGTTTTGCAAATGTTTGAATTTATTATTACGTTTGAAACAAAATAGTTAATGCATTCATAAGATCGGACAAATTTCGTAAAAAAAGGGAAATAAGACGAAAAAACCAAATAAAGCAAAGCGGCGAAATTGGGACAAAATAAAGGAAATTCAAAAAAAAAGATGAACTTCATCAAAACGTACATTTACGAGCAAGAATACACAAATGATGGAATAAAAGAATTAGAAAAAGACGCAAGAAGCTCTAAAGAAATAGATGAAAATAAAATATTAAAAGAATTACCAGAGTTTAAGAGAGATAACCAATTTTTAAGTTTATCTGAACAGCTAAATTTAAAAAATAATAATAATATACCTGTAAAAGTGGATGAGGATTATGGTGGTGATCATGGGAATGTGTATGGAATTCCTAACATAACAGAAGAATATTTTGAATATTACGAAAATTATGCAAAAAATGATAGATACAGTGCTGAAAAAATAAAAGAGAGAGAAAAAGAAGTACAGCACGAATTTAAGGAAGCTATTAAAAGTTACGTTCAAAAAAGAGGATTAAAAGAGGATGAAACAACATCGAACATTTTAAGAGAAGAAAATAATATTAATCTACGAGAAATTAAAAAGAGTATCATTAATAAAAAAAAAACAATTCCTGCCAAATTAAGTGTAAAAGCAATAATTAAAACAAAAAAAAAGAAAGAGTGCCTAAATTCGGAAGGGAAACCTTCACACCTTAAGGAGCTGGTGCAAAATCAAACAAGTAAAACGCAGGTACAAGAAAATTCTTTATTAGTTGGTTATTCAGATAATTCGGACAGTTAGAAGTGTCTAATATGTGTTACATCCAGCATATGTACAATTATTTTTTTTTTTTTTTTTTTTTTAAGTTTTACCCATGCGCTTTTTTATTAGTCCATAATTTTCCTTCTTTCAATTCGGTTCTGTAAAGTTGAGGTTATGCCCATTTTGCCAAACTGCTTTTCATACGTATATGTGTATGTGTATGTGTTTTTTTTTTTTTTTTTTTTTTTTAATTGAAAAGAGAACAACTTTAAGAAAATTTATGATATGGAAAAACAGAACAGTCATCATTAATAATACAATTCCTTATCTGTACCCGCTTATATTTTTATTTGTGCAGTAGTACCTTCCATTTTTTTGACCCCTTTTTGTTATCCATTCCATTTTATTATTTTATTCCCTATTTGCACTATTTTATGTGATAATAATTTTTTTTTTTAAGAATTTTAAAAAACACTTAACTAGTTGTAAACTGCATTTTTATGTAGCATATTTTTTTTAGTACTGTAACCCTTTTTTTTTTTTTTTTTTTATTTACGATCAGATTTAAATTATTACTATTAACATGCAAATTTCTAACGTTGTGTACTAACCTTTTTCATTTCAAGTAAATAAAATGAGATCCACGTCTTTTTTATTTTATATTATGCCATTCGCTCTGTCATTTGCATTAGCTTTGTCATTGACGTTAACACCTATAATGTGCAAACTTTTTGTTTAATCAACGAGCAATAACTCGTACACTATATTTAAGTAGTATGCATATACATATATATATGTACATGTACTTTTAGCTGGAAAAATAAAAAAAGGCTCTTAAGCGATTATCAAATAATACTGAAATAATTCTCAAATAATACTGAAATAATACTGAAATAATACTGAAATAATTCTCAAATAATACTGAAATAATACTGAAATAATACTGAAATAATACTGAAATAATTCTCAAATAATTCTCAAATAATTCTCATATAATTCTCCAATAATTCACAAAACTTCTTTATGTTAAAAAACAAAAGAGAGTACACCTATGAATTCTCACAAAAATTTAAATAATTGCCTCAGCAATATTTAGCTAAATATTTACGTGAGCGGGCCACACAGCTTTATATAACGTTCTACCTGTTTATTCATGCCTTTAGTTATGCTATATATATATATATATATACATTGATATAATATACCTATATGCATGTACACAGTTGTGAAAAAACGTTTTCCCTCGATTGATATACCCTTGTGAAACGCTATTTCAGACGCTCCAGTTTTTTTTGTAGTGCAGCACATAAAACTCTTTTTTTCCTTTCATTTTTTCCTTTCTTTTTTTCCTTTCATTTTTTCCTTTCATTTTTTCCTTTCTTTTTTTCCTTTCATTTTTTCCTTTCATTTTTTCCTTTCATTTTTTTCTTTCATTTTTTCCTTTCTTTTTTTCCTTTCATTTTTTCCTTTCTTTTTTTCCTTTCTTTTTTTCCTTTCAATTTTACGCAAAATTTTGCTTACACTGTAATAAAAACATACCATGGTTTTAAAGGATAAAAGGAAAAAAAAAAAATCGTCAAAATATACGAAAAAAAAGAAGGCAACTAACTTCACGGAAAGAGAAAATAAAGTAAAAAGTATGTACAGCAATGAAAAAGAATATTACGATGAAAGCGGTTTACTAAATTATGATAGTAATGATGATGTTTTAATTAAGAATGAAGAATTATGTTCATATATGCTACAGTCAGGTGATGAATTAGACAAAAAAAGTGAAAAGGAAAAAATGAATTACTCAAATATAAATAAAGGAGAAGAACAGCACATTGATTTTTTATTAACATCGATAGCTTTTAATATTCCGTTGGGTATGATTTAATTTGTTATGCATTTATATAACTTCACCGTATGTTTGCATAAATAAATACACCTACACCAATATAAGAATAACCATGAAGTCTCAACTGTGTACAGGTGAATTACATTCGGATAATTATGGCTCCCGAAGAATTCTGCAACGCGCATATATATATATATATATATATATGTATATATATGCGTACATGCACACACAAGTATAAGTCCCTATATATGTATGCATGAGATGATTCTCTATTTAAACGTAATAACATTGTTTGCCTTCGTATGAGTACATATACGACCTATTTTACTTATCACCCTGAGAAAAAAAGCATATACATTGTATAAATTTTTTGATTAGCATATTCCTTTTTTTTTTCCCCCGCCACTTTTACGTATTTTGTTTTCGCACATATTTTTCACTCAATTTTCACTTACATTTTGAATAAATATTTTTCGCTTTCTATTTTGGCCATTACATTTCGCTTTTGTTTTTTCACCCAACTGTTTTTCTATTTTGTGTGTCCCTTCCATATACTGAATTGAACTGCGCGTTCCCTTTGTCAGAACTGTTACAAATGAAAGTCGGCATAAAAAAATACAATAAAATAGAAAAATAGAATAGTATAATTAGGTAAATAAAAAACTGAATAACTGTATAAATACGCAGCGGTATATGCACATATGTAAGGGTGTATGTATATACAACGGAAAAAGGAAATCTCCTGAACGTTTGTACTTCATGTCACATGTTACATTTAACCAATAATTAATAAGCAAATTTTAACACAATTTTTTTTTTTTTTTAACTAGCCAAAAACAGTATTATTTAGCTTGAATATCGAATAATATATTCTTCATCCTGCTGTTATATTTTTTTTTTTTTTTTTTCATATTTTTGCTCTTTTTATTTCTGATAAGTTTCATATTGAAGCTCTGGGTTCACTTATTTTTAATTAAAAGGTTAAGGTTACTATTCAAAATTTTATAGAAAACTATTCTTCACTTTTTTCTATATTTAAAAGTTAATCCTACATAAAATTATTCAGCTTCATTGCATAGAGTTAGAAAGAATCTTTTCATCACAGAATAATACTTTGTTCGTAATTTCTGTTCATTTTATCAAAGTTTTATATACTCCCTTGTTAGATATTTTTTAAAAAAAAGGATTTCAAAAAAAAAAAAAAAAAGAAGAAAGGAGAAAAACATGTATTGATGAGAATAATTTACGAGTTAGTGCTTCAGTTATAGCACCCATAAAAGTTATACACACCAATGAAGACAAAGAGGGAAAAAACGAAAGTCAACAAATAGATAAAATTGATAAAATTAGAAGAACAGGAGATATATAGCAAAACAACGAACATCACAATAATAAATATAAAAAGTACAAGCGGCAAAAAGAATGTTTTCGTTGGGAAGAATTAAGTTTGTTAAAAAGGTAAGAGAAAAAATACCTTACGGAGTGAAGCAAAGTCAGAGTTATAAAGACGCAAAAAAACAAGAAAGGTTATCAGTAGAAGCAAGCAGGAAATTAAAAGAAAGTCGAGGTATGTTACTAGATGAAAGAAAAAGTCTATTCATGTCCTTAAGAAGAAATAGTGATATTAATTGGTATAGAGCAGGTCAAATATTAAAGCATTTAGAAATTCATCAGAGGGCAAAACCTGAAATTACGCCCAAGCTTAGAGAGAAAATTACAAATATTGCCAATTTTGTAAAAAAAGGCAAGTAGTTTTTTTTTTTTTTTTTTTTTTTTTTTTCTAAATTCTTATTTTTTCATGTATTATAAGCGCCGAATTTTATGTGATAAATCGCAGCTAAAAGAGCAACCTCGCCAAATTAAAGAAAAACAATTCCATTGTGAGATAACATATCTACCAATATATTTAATGCACACATAGAGTCTCATTTTTATGCTGACATTCAGTACCATTACTTTTGATAAAAAGGTGCGAAAAATGAATAAAAAATTAATAAAAAAGGATTAAAATGTGATTAAAAAATAAATAAAATATGATTAAAATTATGGTAAAAAAGATGATCTTGAATTTATATAAATAAATATAAATATGGTTGCTTCAACTTGTTATCATTACCATTCGGTCTAACTCTGTAAGGTACATTTTATCATTTTCATATGATGCGTACTTGCTCATATATACATAATATATATAATGGGTTTCCATATGAGCATGAAGAAGTAATATTGTACAGTAAATATGGCCTTAAAAAGCGGGCAATAAATTTTGCTCAACTACTTATGCTATGTTTATATTTTTTAAAAGTAAAAAATTATCACACGTATTTTTCACCTTAAAATATGCTTATTATATAAACCTAAACAAACATACAAACACGCTTATATACGTATATGGACATCCTTATATATATGCACGCACGTGGGCGCTTTTGTTTATAAATTTTTATATAATTATATCTACAATTATTAAGTTCATATTAAAAAAAAAAAAATGATACGTGATTATACAATAAATAAAACATTAAATACGGAAAATGAAATTAATAAAAAATGAGGCGCATAAGCATATACAGAAGTTTTAATATTTGCCTTTATGGATTAATATTAATATAAAAAATAATATAATAATGAAGGGAAAGAGAGAATGAGGGGGGGTAAATAAGAAAAAAAAAAAAAAAATATATATATATATATATATATATATATATTAATATTTCTTTTAAATTATTTAAAAAAATGCAATAACATATAACGAAGAGGTAAAAAAAAAAAAAAACGTGATAATGAAATTGGGCTGTAATATGTGGGATAAACTATATACATAAATAAAAAGAAAAAAAAAAAAAAAAATGACTTAAACATTTTTCTTCGTTTATTATATTGATTCGTTCTACTTTCCCCAAAATTTGCTGTTTCGCATTATTTAATACATGATGGAAAAATGGATCTCTTCTTCGGTACATTTTATGAGTATCAAAATTACATGAAACTACACATATATATCACTATAAAATATATAGCCATCATCTACCCCTTCACTGTTCCTATGTTGTCTTTATTTGTGTTTTGCTTCTTTTCAATGCTCAGTCTTAATTTCGGGTTTGACGTTCATGTAGTACAAGGAGGAATCGTTTAGTTCGTTCTGATTAGTGCTGATTAAATTACTTGTAGTTGAATGTTCATTAGTGTATGAACTGAAATTGTTGTTTACATTTTTCCCATAAGAATTATTCGAATAAGTAAGGTTTCTACTATTTTCAACGTTAGAATTATTATTATCCAGATTACCTTGCTCGTTAATAATACTTAAAAAGTTTCTTTTATCCAGTAAATGTTCTCCTGAATTGTCTACTATGTCGTGATTGTCCGAGGTGCTATTGTCAATATTATTAATATTATTAATATTATTAATATTGTTAATATCGTTCATATCATTCAGATCGTTCAGATCGTTCAGATCGTTCATATCGTTCATATCGTTCATATCGTTCATATCATTCATATCATTCAGATCGTTCATATCATTCAGATCGTTCATATCATTCAGATCGTTCATATCATTCAGATCGTTCATATCATTCATATCGTTCATATCGTTCATATCGTTCATATCGTTCATATCATTCATATCATTCAGATCGTTCATATCATTCAGATCGTTCATATCATTCAGATCGTTCATATCATTCAAATCGTTCATATAGTTCAGATCGCTCATATCGTTCACATCATTCATGTTGTTAATGATATTAGCACTGACTCCATTTTTTGCATTATTAACACTTGCATTAGTATTATTTTGAGAAATACAATAGTTCGATTCTAACGAGTTAAAGTTAATTTCATTTGTTTGATTAATAATTGACATGTCGTTCATGCGAGGGGCTATATGATTATTATTATTATTATCTACAGGACTAATTGATGATGCATTGTTATTACTACTTACATGTGTGCTCATATTTCCACTATTCTTATGTGGTAAAATAGGATCATTCATATTTATAAAATTGTCACTGCTATTACTTATTATATTTGTACTGCTACTATTGCTACCTATGTTATTCTCCGCTAAACTATTTTTCTTCAGAATGTTCGCGCTGCCCTCATCCGTCGTCCCTCCGTTTATGTTTTCATTAACGTTAAAGTTGTAGTCATTACTACTGTTGTTATTACTATTGTTGTTATTACTATTGTTGTTATTACTATTGTTGTTATTACTGTTGTTGTTATTACTGTTGTTGTTATTACTGTTGTTGTTATTACTGTTGTTGTTATTACTGTTGTTGTTATTACTGTTGTTACTATTGTTTTCGTTCTGAAAGCCACTCATACCACTTATGTTGCTACTCACATTCTTGATGCTAGATATACTCCCTTTAACGCTTCCGCTTATATTGTTTACACTAATACTATTCACGTTGTTACAACTTAAACTACCATTACCTCCACTATTGCCGCCACTTTTACTGCTACCGTTTCCGCTAACACTGCCACAGCCACAGCCACTTACTGCACCACTACTAATTCCGCCACTAAATGAACCATTAATAATATTGACACCCTTAGGTATAACACTCATGCCATTGTAGGTGCTTATATTACCGTTCATACTAATGAGGTCGTTGTTACTGTTACTGAAATTATAACCACTGAGCATATCAATTTGATTTGGAGAATTTATGTTACTAGTACCTATGTTCATCAAACTTCCACTCCCATTGTTATTACTTGCATTACCAATTGTAGTATCTTCATCATTCAGGTTATTCACATCAATGTTCTTATTAATATCTGAACCACTATGATTGTTCATACTGTTAATAATATTATTAATTCCATTGACACTATCTTTGTAATTATTCAATGGATTTATATTATAACTACTGTTCATGTTACTATTAATAACATCATCCATATTATTACCTGCAGTTACACTCATAACGACATTATTATTATTCATCATACTCAAGGTGTTCATAAAATTATTTGTATTATTATTATTATTATTAAGATGAATATTATTATAATTATTTGTACTAAATGCATTGTTGTCAATGCCGTTATTTCCATTAATGATACTACTGCTAGTATTAACAAAAGAATTTTTTAATCCTAGATTTATTAAACTATTCTGATTGTTCATTAGATTTTTTGCATCTACATTAAATATATTAATAAGCTCTTCATCCGTAAATGGAACTGCTTTATATGCACACTTAACAGTATGTACTGCTAAGCTATGAGCTTTATTGAATCCCCATTTTTTTAATAAATATTTTGATATTTTAGGTTCTTTAGAACTTTCATTTTCTAAATATTTAGCAAACCATGAATATGAATATGGGTCAAATCGGACCCCTTCTACTGGAGTTAGTGCACTAGCACGTGCAGTTAAACTCTCCATTCTCCTCCCTCTCGGTGCTCTTGTTCTTTTTGTCGGGGAAAAGTCATTCTCACTTTCTTGTCCATCGCTATGCGGAGTCTTCCCATTACCAATGCCATTGCCATTACAGCTGTTACTTAAACCATTGTTACTACTATTATTATTGTTTCCGTTGTTATTGTTATTGTTCACACCATAATTATTATAACTATGCATTTGTGAAATGAGCATGTTACCATTAATACCCTTTGTATTACTGTCATGCATATTATTATTATCATCATGTTCCATTGAATTATTTTCCATTAGTCCATCTAATGTATTATCAGAACTGAGTGTTAATAAATTCCTTATCCTTTTTGTTCTATTTTCTGTTGTTGTAGCACCTGCTTGTTCAGCTTCTAATCGACACTGTATAGCTAATTCTTTTGCTTTTTCAAATCCTAATTTTTTAATTGGAAATCGTCTCATTTGAAAATTTTTACCAATAGACCAATAAGCTAACCATGATCCTTTTCTATCATTATATGATACTCCCTTCATTGGTCTTGTACAATCTTTATCAAAAGAATCCATGCATTCTAACAACTCTATATTCTCACTATTTCGACATAAACTTTGTTCCATGTCATCTAATGACAACTGTGAATCTTCACTTAATTTCCTCTTAGGGGGTCTACCTCTTCCTCTTTTTACCCCTTTATTACTATCATTTTTTAAAACTTCTTTTTTCGTTACTACATCGCACTCTCCCCCCACTCCTCCAATATTGTTATTCATAAGCAATATACTTCCACTTATGTTGTTCATGTTATTCATATTACTCATGTTATTCATATTGCTTATGCCACTCATGTTTATGCTGCTCATATTGTTCATGTTATTCATGTTGATCAAACTATTCATGTTATTCATACCACTTACACTATTCACATTGTTTACGCTATTCATGCTGGTGCCAATTCCACTGTAGTTCTCGTCGACATCGTTTTTTATCGCATCGTTTGGTAAGCCATCTACGGTTTTTCTACCATGCACATGAAACATGGGCTTACATCTGGCTCCTGCTTTTTCTGCTTCTTGTCTAGCCTTTACAGCTAAAATTCTTGCTTGTTCGAATCCATACTGTTTAACGGAAAAATATCTTCTAATTTCTCTTGTGTTATCATTCCAAGCTGCTAGCCATTGTTGTTTTTTTGGATTAAATCGAACACCTGGTATTCTGGGTAGATACTCAGGATGTCCTTCTGTATTTGCTCTAGTCCAACTATTAATAACATCATTCTTTTTTATTCTTTCAAATTTTAAGCTGAAATTTTTACTATTCATATTGGTACTACTACTACTACCAGTACCATTATTATTAGCATTATTATTCATACTGTTCTGCATGCTATTGCAATTATTACTATTACTGTTGATATTAATGTTACCACTAATATCATTACATTGTCTATTATTTGTCATCATGCTACAGTCCAACATAGAATGGTCATCCATATCTGAATCGTATAATACTTTATCTTTCAAATAATCATCTTGGTAATCATAGTCAGAATCTTTATTATACGTCATATCTTCATCTAGTTTGCTTAAGTTCTTATTTGATTTCACTTCGTATTTCTTTAGATACGATATAACATTTTCTACTTCTGTGTTACTTAAGGAATCATTTTTTGAATTTATCATGTATTTCAAACAATTGGGGGAATCGTCCGTTAGTTTTGTTCTCATTAAACAGTCATAATAATCTTCAACCATATTATCCTCCTGATCGCAGTAGCCGTAGCTGTTCATATGATTGTTATTAATTTGACTGCTATTCATATTATTACCATCCATATTGCATCCATCCAGGTTGTTTCCATCCAAGTTGCTTCCATCCATGTTACTGCTAGTGTTATTATAGCTACCGCTACAAACGTTTATGTTATCATTATTGGTAGTACTGCTATTATTACCGCTATTATTATTTTTTGTATTCTCACTGCCATTATTGTTATTGTTACTATTATTGTTACTGTTACTGTTACTGTTACTGCTATTATTGTTATTGCTGTTATTACTGTTACTGCTATTATTGTTATTACTGCTATTATTATTATTACTATTATTCGTATTACTATTATTGTTATTACTATTATTGTTATTACTATTATTATTATTACTATTATTATTATTACTATTATTATTATTATTATTACTATTATTAGTAGTAGTAGTATTATTACTATTATTGTTATTACTATTATTGTTATTACTGTTATTACTGTTATCACCGCTATCACTATTGCTGTTTGTTGCATTCATATACATGCTACTTACCCCCCCTTTTATTGCCGACTGCGCACTTATGGCATTCGAGTTGAGTATATTTCCTTGTACAGAATTATTAGTATTATCATTTGTGTTCATATTTGTATTTGTTTTTATTTTTTTCTCATTCATCATATCTTCATAATCGTTATGTAATTCATAATAACTCATGTAATTATTTGAATTTTGCTGTGAGTCCGCAGCCCTTAGTATATTCAACTGCTGCTTCAAATAATCACATACAGATATATTCCATGTTGATGGTAATTTATTATAACTTAGGCATGGACCAAACACAGCTATATAATTATGTAAATCTACTACTGTTACTGCACTTCTTAACCTATTTAAGTGATACATAAAAGATGCTTTTTCTTCTGTATTATTTGAATCCGCACACATATCTTTTAAGATTACTATCAATTGTTGTTTACATATTTCAACTAACGACGGTACATCTAATTTATCTTGATCATTAAAATTCATTGATATATCCATATCCTCCTTCTTTTCATAATTTATTTCCACCTCTGGTTCATTTATACCGGCTGAACTACCAATTAATAACTCACTCGCGTTTTCATTTCCATCGTCGTTCTTAATATTAATATCTTTTTCAGTTGCTAATGCTTCCATATTGCAATTTTCGCGTACATGTAGGTACATATACGTCTTTATATGTATAAATATATATATGTACGTTAGTACGTCTTAATATATATATACATATATATATATATATATATATATATAGAAATATATGTAGTGCATACGTCTTTATGTGTATAAATATATATGTATGATGTGAACGTATGTATGGATGTATTGCTTAGCCGTACCTCATATACATACATACACAACGTACAAACATATGCGTATACTTATAATCTATACGAAGTTACTTAAAAAACTATTTTGCACATTTCAAAAAATTCGAACTATAAGCATTATCATGGAGGTATTAAAAAAAATAAAATAATAAGATAAAATAATAAAATAAAATAAAAAAAATAATAAAAAATAAAAAAATAAAAAAAATAAAAGGTATTATATACTGCTTGTTTAATAAACTTGTTCAATTTTGTATTGATAAAATATTCTCTACGCTATTTAAAAATATTGCTTCGTCTATATTAAAAGCTTTGAACACTTAACAAGTTAATATGCAAATTAGTGTTCACGCGCGCATGTGTATATATATATATATAAGTGCAGGTACATTCAGATATATATGCACCTGTTAAACATTATACATCAAATGAGTATATACCTCCGCAGATGTATAAGCACCGAAATGTACGACGTGCACATAGGGATATATACCAAACACATATATGAATATATATACATATATTTCATACGTATACATCCATACATAGATTAATATATACACATACGTGCATACATCCGTACGTACATCCGCTTGTCTGCATATTCATGTACATACCATATAAATTACCAATAAAAAATGAAAATACAAAAAAGTATGGTCCTTTTATAATTTCATCTCACGTAGTTAAACTTATATCTCTTACTAAGGCTCACATATTTTTATGATTTAATATATCTTACTAAATTACTAAATATATTACACATGCATATATTCATGTATACAAAATATATATAAATGTATGTATATATATATGTATATATATATACATATACATACGGTAATAGTATAAACATACATGCAAGCACATATATATACAAGTATGCATAATAAATGGCACTTAAAACACTTAGTAATAATACATTTGTATATTAATTCTCAATAAATGCGCAAGTATGCAAGGGGTAATATAAAAATACAAAAATTTAAAAAGAAAAAACTAAAGAGGGTATACACGTGTATATATATATTTATACATACATATATGCATATATAATCATGTACATATATACATATATGTATATATATTTGTGAAGCATTTATCTATGTTCAGGGTTTTAATCTTTTATCTTTTTATCTTTTTTTTATCTTTTTCTTATCCATTATCTTAAACTCAAACCTTTATTTCGTTTTATTGTTTTTTTTTTTTTTTTTTTTTATTTAATCTTCTCGTTTCAATTCTAAAAGTTCATATATATTTTTTTTGAGCACTTTTTTTTTTTTTTTTTTTTTTTTTACTTATTAGCTACTATTGTTTTGTGGATAAAAGCAGAATTACGGAAAAGATAAAAAAAAAAAAAATAATAAATAAATAGATAAATAAATACATAAATAAATAAAATAAGTACATAAATACGTAAATAAAATAAATAAGGGAAAAGAAAATAGAAGAATAAAATATATAATAATATAATAAAGGAAAAAATATAAAATAACTTAAAATAAAAAAAAAAAATTTCCTCAATTTAAAAAAATAGTGAAATATACAAAAAAAAAAAAAAATTTCTTTTACTTTTATAACATTCCAATATTTATTTTCATATTATAATATACTGAAATATAATTCTTTCATAATTTTTTTTTTTTTTTTACATATATATACATGTATTATGTATATATTGTATTAATGCAGTATTCTCTTGTACTAAATTATATCTATACTTAATTTTTACCATTTACGTTTTAACCTGAAATCCTCAAGTACATTTTAATATACTGCTTTGTTATATACATATGTATATAACAAAGCAGTATGTACATATATATATAAAATATGTATGTAATAAGTACGTATATATATAAAATATGAATGTAGTATGTATATATATAAAATATGTATGTAGTATGTACGTATATATTATAATATGTATGTATATTTACACGTATGTAATATTATATATGTAATTTTTTTTTGCCTCATCTTGTTACATAAAAAATGGGTTCATTTGTGCACATACTATTATTTTATATATATTGTATGAAGTACATTTATTTCACAAATGTATATTATTTATAAATATATGCTAATAATGTATACACGTAAAAATATATGTATATATCTATATGTACGTATATGTTATGTATAAATATATAATATTTTTATATACTCATGCACTTTTTTATTTATTTAGTAAAATGCACTCAACAATAAATCATCATGGCACAAAAACGTTTAAATATGTATGTACTCCTGCGTTTTGCACATAATTTATTTATATATAAAAAAAAAAAAAGCATAAACAATGAGAGTACGTATATATATAAATATATATACATTAGATAAATGTATATAATATAAATTTACGTACGTGCTAAGAATGGAAGATGCATTCACGAAGATACAAGAAAATTGTACTTAGGTTAAACATAAGCAGAAAAAATTATACGGGCTTATTTTTTATAATTATCAAGTGAACATAAATTTGTATGCATATACATGTTTTGTATATATTATTATACATATATAATTATATGTATATAAATTTGTAAATATTATGTATATATACGTGTATGTATTATATATACGTATATATATAATATATTATTTATCACATTTGTCATCAGTTAAATTTAATTTTACTTCGTCGTTAAGTTTTCATTTTAAAGTCAAAAATTAACAATAAAATAAAACTCATCTTTTTGTGGTATTTTTTGTACAATTTTTCTTATTTTTATTTTTCATTTATATTTATTATTACGTATATGTATACATATATATATATGTACATTTGTACGTATAAATAATGTATAATTTACAAATAACTATATATTACAAATAAAGGATGTATAAATTACAAATAAATAATGTAAAAATTATGTGTAATAAATTTTTTATTATATTTTATATATATATATATATATATTTATTCATATATATAAATTTTATAATATATAATTGAGTACATATATTTTTACATATATTGTTATATATTATATTTTGTGTGGGTGTTATTCTGTAGCATGCAAAAAAAATCTTTTGTCGCCATGCACATTCAAAATTTTTTAGCTTTTAAAACTTACAATTTTATGATAATTAAAAAAAAAAAGAAAAAGAAAAAATAGGGTACACTGTGAATGAATTAAATATTTTAATACAGACATTGTTAACTCATAAATACATTTATATATTAAAAAGTGTACGTAGGTATGCATATAATATATATATATATATACATATATATAAATTTGTACAAATAGATTAATTGTATTTCCCCCTTAACAAAAAAAAAAAAAAAAAAATTTAAATGAAAAGTTGTTATATTAGTATATATTTCTTCTTGTTATATTTTAAGGGAAAAAATAATAAAAAAAAGAAAAATAAAAGATTCAAAATTTAGTTTATTATTTTTTTTTTTAAGAGCAATTTTTTTTTTCCCTCATTTTATCTCTTTCATTCCTTAACACACAATAACTTAAAAATGGACATTTTTTCGCCGTCAATGTAAAAGTTAAATAATATATAGCTCTTTGAAATTATAACACTGAGTATTATATGTGTTTATATATATATCTGTACATGTACATTTAAATACATTTATTTCAAATCATTTGTTACCCTTTTAAAAGTACAGTTTAATATTTCTACCTTTCACGAAATTTGGCCTTTTTTTTCTTGTTATTTATTTATACACGTATTAAATTTTTTTTTTTTTTCTCTTTCTCTTTTCCTTTTAACTTCATTTGTGTCATTTAGTTGTTACTTATTTGTTTTTATGTTTTGCCTTACACAAGAGAGTGTTTTTTTTTATGCATGAATTTTTGTCGTTTCTTGTTTCACCATGAAAATTATACAAATAAGGCATTTTTAGATGTACATACATAAACATGTACGTATACAAATATGGGAGTACTACTTGTATAAATATATATATATATGTATATATTTGTGTATGTTCGTACACAAGTAACCCAGTATAGCAATCAAAAAATAAGTGCTTTTTAATTTTTTTTTTTTTTTTTATGCGTTTCTAAGTATTCATTTACAAGAGGTTACATTATTTTACTGTCATCTGTCTCAGCACAAAGCAGTTATTTTTTCAGTGTATAAGCAGGAATATTAATTCGTTTAAAAAAAAAAAAAAAAAAAAAAAAAAAAGCGAAATAAGCAAAAATTGTGAAATATGCTTAATATGAGTATTATACGAAAAAACAACTGAACCATATGAAGTCCTCAGAACCAGAAATATCATATTATAACCTAAATACATATGCACACCATTTTTGCATTGTGCTGTTTCTGTATTATGTGCTAAATTATTGAAAAATTGAAGAGGATCATATTGTAGCATTGTAAGATATATGTACCTTTTGTTTCATTTATAATTAAGTCGGTCTTACGTCAATTTAAATATCAAATTTAATTTTATTTTTAATTCCAATTTTATTTTTAGTGTTATTTTTAATTTTTTTCGCCGTTATTTTATGTTTCTGAAAAGCAAGTAATTCGCATACTTATTTATTACATACATTTTATATGTAAATATATGCATACATGTACATGAATGATATATGGTTAAAAAGAGTGCATGCGTCAATGAGGAAATGGAAGAGAAAAACTACTCGTGTAAAAATTTTACGAAAGAGGGAAAACAGTTTCTTATAAGTAAAAATATGAACAACTTATTCATGTATTATAAGTGCTTTATCTCATTTTTAGAGAATACGTGCATTTATGAGTATATATGGGTATTTATGCGAATTTATGTGTTTTATACATTTATATGTGTACATATGAGTATAAAATTTGTTATATATCAAAATGGAAACAAAGCGCACTTATTTGCCTGCACTCCTCCCGGGTTTTTGCCAAAAGCAATTACTATGTATTGTACACATATGTACCTACATATGCATACATATATATATTTATATATTGCGTATTTCTACGTTTATATGCTTATGTACCTTTCTTATTTTTTTAAAACTCATCATATATGAATATTTTACCTCCCCCCCCCCAAAGGTGTGCAAAAATAAAAACTATTACGTCATCTTTTGTTTGACCTATTATTTATTGCCATAGTTGCAAGAAAAAAAAAAAAAAAAAATAAGTACGAAATATACAGCATGAAACATGAAGTGTAGAATATGCTTTACTTAATAAATTCTTTTGTATACCATAATAAGAAATAACCTTGCTTTTTTTTATAACGTGCATATATTAATTAAAAAAATTAAGAATATCGCACATAATTTATATCGTAATATATTTCATTGAATGTA
Source organism: Plasmodium malariae (assembly GCF_900090045.1). Lineage (NCBI taxonomy): Eukaryota > Apicomplexa > Aconoidasida > Haemosporida > Plasmodiidae > Plasmodium > Plasmodium malariae. Next base: position 686,973 of record NC_041782.1, read on the forward strand.
TAATATATTTAATACTTTGATTAATTTAATGCACACAAAATATGGTAGCAATACTCGCGTTGCGATTTAAGAAGACGTCTTAAATACGTATTTTTATTTCACTGTTTTGCATTATTAAACAGGAATATATAGGTATATATATATATATATATATATGTATATATATATTTATATATGTATATTTATATTTATATATGTGTGTGTTTATATATGAACATAAGTATACACAATTTTATTCACCATATTTATAAGTTTTTCTTGTTATTTTTTAATTTTTTTTTTTGCTATTAGCAGGAGTTTTCGCATGAGGCATAAAAATTGTAAAATTATAATAGCGCAGATATTCATGTAATGGTTTTATTATATAACATAAAAACATTTACACATGTATAATTATATACATGTATATTTATACAATCGCATATTTATATATTTACATATTTATACATATTAATACGCGCTTACATTAATTTATGTATTTGTATATGTAAACCTTTCAAATATTGCACTAGCTCCATTTTTATTCACAAATGTAAGGAAAATAATTTTACATAAACTTTTTTTTGAGAAACAATTTCCATTTCACAAGTAAATAAAAACGAAAGTCATCGTTATATCTCAAGAGTTGCAAAAATTCGTATGATGCTGTTATTATTATGTCGTTGCAATACTATTACATCGTCCCTCTAGCTCAATTTTTTTCAATTTTTACTTCCATATGCACGTATATACGATGTATATGTATTAATAGGTATATAATGACACATATGTGTACATCATTATGTTAATTTCAGTTATACTACTCAATCAAATCGATCATAATAAATAGTAATAATGTGTAATAACTATTCGCAAATTTTCATTTGTTATGAAAATGTGAAACATGAAAATTTTGATTGTTCTACTTTTTTTTTTTTTTTTTTTTTTTGAGCAAAAATACACCTTTGTCATTTTCACTACATCATATTAGGAAAATAATTTAAAAGGGACAAAGCAATGAAAAAATTATTTTCGTGTTCCTCATGTAATGTACATTATATATTCGTGTATACATATAAAGAGGAAAGTTGCTAATAGGTACTCATAGCTCCTTATAATTGCTTGTAGCTTATCATAATTAACATAATTCGTATCAGCCTTTTTTTTTGCTGCCTGCGTTTGGAAACAATTTCAAGATATAAATAATTGAAAAATGCCATATTTTAATTCGTACAACTTGATATGAGATGAAAAAAAAAATATATATATACAAAAATAAACAAATACTAATACGAAATGAGATACGTGTTTTTGTTCCCCTCATTGATATTTGTAAAAAAAAAAAAATAGTAAGTTAACGAATATAACATTAGGCAAGAAAAATTGGTACTAATATTGGCAAACGGAGCATATGGCGAAAATTAGCGGTTTCATTACAACCTTTTCCCGTGTTCACTTTTATTTAACTATCAAAACTTATTACACAAAGGAAGATATAGCCATGTTAATGTTTTTTATAAAATAAAACAAAAAAAACAAAGCGTCACTTCATCTTTTGCATAAAAATGACAGGGGTCGTAAAAAAAAAAAAAAAAAAAAAAAAAAAATTCCTAATTTCCTTAGGGACAACTCCTCAACGTTTTACTTGTTAGTATTAACCTTGAGACAGCCAGTCTTAAGTAGAACTTAAACAAAATTACATTTTTTATATGTTCGTTAAAAGGATTAAACGTTTTTTTACAATTTCCAGTTAAGTCATCTATATACTGTAATGCGTCTATGAAATTATTTTGTTCAATGCTGTTTAAGGCATACGATAGATTCAGCAAGTTCGCTTTAAGAATTGTATTTTCTTTTATTGTGTGCATTAAAATTTTATTTAATGTGGACTGATGATTAATGTACAGATAAGACATAAATGTGCTGACTATTTTTCTAAAATAGCTATTTTTTTGTTGTTCTAAAAATGCCTCCTTCACACTTTGCTTATATAAAATAAGAAACTCGTTCTTGATTTTCTCATTATTATTACTAGTCGGTTTGAATGTTCGAGAAAAGAAATTATAAGGTAATACTTTAAAAACTTTTTCTAAAAATGTATCTCTCTCTAGACATTTTTTTAAATCCAGCAAAGCTGACTCAACAGATAAATCTTGAATTATACAATTCTGTAAATTTACTATCTGATTTTGAATGTAATTTATGCTTTCTAGTTTTGTTTGTTTTAGTTGCTCTTCTGTTATAATTTCTTTTATCCTATTAATATCAAATGCATATATATTCATTTTTTTCAAATAATTCTCCTGGACTAGTGTTAACTCCTTTTCTAGTTTATCTTTTTCCATGTTAATTTCTTCCTGTTTCCTATTCATAATATGATTTTCAAAATTTTCTTTTTCCTTTTTATAATTTTCCCTTAATACTTTTTCTTCTTCTTTTAATTTTTTTATCATAGATCGTTTTAATTCTTTTTGTAATTTTTTTTTCATTCTCAAATAATTATTATTATATTTAATTGTCAGTATTTTTTTTAGTGCCCACTTTTCTTCTTCCATTAATATGTCTTTATACTTTTCTGTTATTAGTTCATTTATAAACATTTCTATCATCTTACATTTTAATTCTTCTTTATTTAAATTATTTATATTTTTTACAAAATTTTTTATATCCTTTTCAAAAATTTTATTAAAACTGGACTGTTTTATTGTTCCTTCGAAAGTGCTATTTGACGTTGTCGGACTAGCCATATTATCAAAATTATTTAGGTATTCACTTTCTCTTTCTACTTCTTCTGCTTCAACAGTATGTTCAGATTGCGTATGTTCTTTTATCTCATTATCATCACCACACCTCTCTTTACAGTTCTCCATATTGTGAATGATCCTCTCCGTTTGCGTCATTAATACATTCTTATGAACACCTTCAGCAGAATGAAGCATTTCACGGTCTAGTTCTTTATATGTATCATCACCATCTGGAAAGGTAAAAATCTTTTTCCCCTCACCCTCAGCTTCCTTATCCGCAGAAGAGTCTGCTATTGCGTCCCTTCCATTTTGACTCTTAAAAGTCATTACGACCTCATGTTCTCCATTATTCTCTATAGCCTCACATGTACCCTTCATAATATCCACATATTCTGGATTACGTTCAAACCGTTCGTCCTCTAGCACACTAGAGGCACTCCAATAGGTCCCTTTCTTCCCCCCTGGTAAATTTTCATCAAAAGTAGTACCTGCTTCACAATTCGCCCTCTCTAACTCTTTCCCCTTTATATTATGGTCTTCTATGGGGATATTTTCTTCCTCAAACGGAAGTATATTAAAGTATATTTTATTATTTTCCTCTTTAGGTGTTTTCTCAGTAGGTTCTGTACTTCTATCATACGCAGTACGAAAGTTTTTCTCTAATTCGATGTTCTCTTGATATTTCAAGATGTCCGCTGATTCGTCATCTTCCCTTTCTATATTAACGCCTGTTATGTTTGTATTATTAGAACTCGTAAAATAATTATTACTAATAGAGTTATATGAGTTATCATTGTAGTCGATAGGACATAGCTTAGTGTGTTTTTCATTGTTCATATATTCATCATCCCTTTCCTCCTTCATATTTGAGATATTTAATTTGTTGATGAAACTTTCTACATTTTTTATATCGTTACTCATATCATGCACATCAGCTGGATTTGTTTTTGAATCACTTAAGTAAATGTCGATCGGTTTGTCCTTTATCTCCTGTTCAACAGACTTGTTAATTTCATTGTTGTGGGGAAGAAACTCTTTTTCTGTTTTGTTCTCCCTCATATTCTGTAGTTTTTTCGTGTTTGTAAAATTGGGTACGTTATTATTTATACCCTTTCGACTTGTAGAGACAGGATATAGTTCTAAAATATTCTTCACTCGTATATTAAAAAAAATATTGACATTATTATAACATTCTGTAATCATTAGTTTAATGTAATTATAATACTGGTTCAATCCTTGTATATATTTCATATACCTCATTATACACTCTTTCATCCGTTCGACCATTTTATCAAAAATTATTTTTTGGGGTATTATTTTTATTTCTATAATATCATATAATACTAAATAATTTCCTAATTTTTTCTTAACATACTCCTTATTCTTTTGTAGTAAATCTATGCTTTCATACGTACTATAAAATAATAAGGCTACGAAAAACAATTTTTTTAAAAATAATTTTTTTTTTTCTTTTTTTCCTTCATTAATAATATCACTAACTCCTTCCATTAGCTTTTCCTCTCTTCCTTTTTCTCTATCTATTCCTCTACTACTGCAATGCCCAGGTGTTTTCAATTTAGATAGAAGAGTAATGTTTTTGTTTACTATCTCATTTTCTTTGTATTTCTTCAGAATATTCTTGCAGAACAGAATATATCGTAACCGTATCATTCTCTATGCTCGCTCAATTAATGAAATGTACAAGTAAATATGCGTTAATACACGTGGTCGTACGTAGATATAAGGGCATACGGGTTGTCATATGTATATACTATCACTTATCTACATTTTTGTACCCAGAACAATTGGGGGCTCTCTATGTTCAGCTATAGAATATATATGACATATGCCTTGTCTTAATTGTAATGATGAAAAATTACCTTGCTCTTCTTTCTAACTTTATTAAGTTTATTCGTTAATGTAACTTATATTCCTCAATTTCATTTTTCTTTTTTTGCACATGCCAGATTTTACGAAATCACTTGTTTTGCTCTTCTCGTGTAATATAAGCACATGCAGCTGCAAGCGATACAGGAACAGACAGGCAAAAATAGAAGAGCATTTGCACGAATTTATATATATATATATATATGTACATATATGGTATGTATGTGTATGTATGTATGTACCAAATAAGCTACATACATAACGCTACAAGCGTAGCATTTTTTACTAAAAAATGACAAGCTGGGGGGATATAACAAAAAAAATGATCGAAAAGAAAAAATTGAGTTATATGTGCACAAAAAAAAATAAAAAATAATACTAAAATATTAAAAACTATTATTAAAATAATTACAAAATAATGGAAAAAATAATAATAAAACAAAAGTAACACAATAATAATATGAATAAATAAATGGAGCGAACTGAGAAGAGCAATTTTGCGCATTATTTTTCAAAAAGAAAAGGATTGTGTTTTGCTTTCTTTATTTATTGTCACTAAATAAGAAAAAAATAAAATAAAATAAAAAAAAATAACTCGCTCTTTTCTGTATCAAAAAAATACATAGGTGGAGTCATTTCATATTGTCAGCAGCTTAAGCAAAAAACACAACACAAAACATTAAATAACCCTTCAACACAGATATAGAAGTTATAGCTCATTTCTTACTCAACACGATTACGCGTGTAACTGTTATATTACATATACACATACGCTAGTTCGCATGTACGTATGTTTATACATGCATATATATGTATATGCACATTGTATTCTCCTTAAACATTTAAGGATGAAAAATTTTAGTATTACACAAAAAAATAAAAATAAAATAACCTACTACAGAAACGTGCAAGCATGAATTTATGAAAAAACATAAGGAAAAATAAAAGAGAGTTAACTAAATATTTTACAGATTTAATAAACATAAGATTGTATATTTTTTTAAAAAAAAAAGAAAAAAAAAAAAACGTCGTGAAGTAAAAATATACTTAAAAGCGTAGAACTTATTAGCAAGTACCAATTGGGTGTACAAGAGGCGTAATCCACTTAAAGAAAGAAAAAAAAAAAATATATACATATATATGTATGTATACACGTAGGGCTAACACGTCATACGTATATATGTGAATATATGCAAATAATGCGCATATACATAGGACGGTTAAAGTTGCAAAGTAGAACAGCTTCTCTATTTTAAATATATCCATCATATAAACGACAAAACGCTTCTAATTTTTTTTGCTTATTTGAATTTTTACTGCAAAAGCTATTTAGTTCACTTTGATAAATTTCTTAAGCATTACTTTACTTATATGTATATATAAAAAATAAATGTATATATTTATTCTAAGCCAATTGTGCAAATGAGGAATTCCATTTGCTTTTTTCCGTTAGCATTTCCATTTTTGAGGTAATAATAATACATCAAAAAAAAAAATAACAAATTAACAAATTAACAGATTAACAGATTAACAGATTAACAGATTAACAGATTAACAAAATAACAAGATAACATATTAACAAATTAATATATCAACAAATTAACAAATTAATATATCAACAAATTAACAAAATAACAAAATAACAGATTAACAAAATAACAATAACAGATTAACAAAATAACAATAACAAATTAACAAAATAACAAATTAACAAGCTGACAAAATAACAAATTAACAAAATAACTAAATAACAGATTAACAAACTAACAATTTAATGACGTAGTTTAGTTAGTTACGTCAGTTCTATGTACAAAGCTAGAAAACTTTCGTGAGTTTATTTTTTCCTTAATTTCGTTCATATTTTTGTGAAAAATATTTCTTCTCTCTATACTAATAGCAGAACGCTAGGACATTTTTTTATCATTGCATTTTTTCTCCTTACATTTTTAGAGGGTTAAAAAAAGAGTAGAATTACGTGTTTTATAGTCATATGGGGGGGGATGCTTACATAATTTTACCTTTGAGTATATGAATGTGTAAACGTGTGGCTGTACGAACGTATGAGTTTTCATAATCAAATATATACGCATTAATATTCGCCTACCAAATAATTTCACCTGAACGGGCGTTTATTCCATCAGAAATAGAGGAAGTTTCCCCCGCAATTTGCCCTTAACAAGAAACATATTGACAGAACTGTGAAGGGCTAAATTGGCAAGAATAATAAGAGCTGCCTCATTATTGCTTAGCTTATTTTTAAGAGATTATCCAAGTTAGTATTTATCCTTTACCTTGTTCTTCTTTATTTTTTCCAAGTTATTCTCATCCCTTAGCCGTTGCTAATCCGTCGAGTAACTTCCGCAAATCTGTTTCCTATTCGTTACTTATCCACCTCCTATCCTCCACTAGTAGTGCCAGCGAAAGGATGACCGCGTACAGACTTGTCGGAGTTGCAAACAACCGAACGTGGGGACCGGACACGAAGAATGAGGAGTTGGTGAACTGCTGTATGGGGGACCTAAAGAAGTACCAGTTTGAACCTTCCATGAAATTTGAGAGGATAGGTAAGATATGCGATTTTACAAGTAGTAATTACCAGAAGAATTTAAAAGATGTAAATAAAAATACGAATGAAGGTGCAAATTCGTTTGAGGAAGAATTACAATTTCAAACCGTAGATTTACGTACAGGACAAAAGCAAAAAGGAAATATATATAACAAAAAGAAAATACTGAATAAACAAACTACACAAGCTTTTACTCAAAAACAACAAGAAGAAGATAATTTATATAGTAGTAGAATTAAAACAGCGGAGCAGAAGAAGCAGAAATTATTATTACTTGCTAAGACAGCTAGAATTAATGCAAGGCATAGGATTTTTACCGAATGGAGTATTGAGCCAACACCTGTATGGACGGTAGAATGTGAGATGATGTTTAATGAATTACCTAAAAAAGTAATAAAGTTAGAACAGTTCAAAATAGATGATATATTTTTTAGAGGTAGAGTATTATATTATGATAAACGAATTGAGAATATTAATGTAAAGAATCCACCTAGTCTTATAATTTTAAATAAAGGTGCTAATTGTTTAGTTTGTAAAACAAAGGATGATCAGTCATTAATGGAAATAGTATCTGATGAGGAAAAGAACTGTCAAGGGTATACTACAAATAGTAGTGTTACAACTACTACTAATAGTAATAATAATAATAACCCCCTTTTAGTTGTTTCAACAGACCAAATATTAGCCTGTCTAATGTCATGTACCCAGTCAAAATATTCATGGCATCTATTAATAACTAAACAAGGGAATAAAATAATTATAGATAAAGATGAAGATTCAATTGTTGATTTACTAACAGTTAATGAAAACTCAATTGATGCACCAACACAAGACAATGAAAATAAGTTGAACAGTTTACAAGCATTAGGATTTGAGGCAATTAAAATTAATCAAAGATTCAGAAAACAAGTATTGTTAAAAAACGAAATGGCTGAACAGTATGATAATATTTCCTTTTTATCTAAAAACAGTAAAACGAGTGATGTTCTTTATAGATATAGAAAAATTAATTTACCCCCATTAATACATGGCACGTCGAAAAGAAACTGTACATTAATTACTAGAGGAGAAATACATGCAAAAATTAAAGGTACAAACAGTTCTTATATTTATATATGTGCATTAAATGAATATGATATTAAGAGTCATAAAAATTGGAGATCCCAAATTGAAAATCAAAAAGGAGCACTACTAGCTAATGAAATTCGTAATAATACATCGAAATTACAAAAATTTATTTGCCAAGCTTTATTAAGTGGTTGTGAAGACATAAAACTAGGTTTTATATCTAGAAAAAATGCAAATGACGCAGAAAATCATAATATATTATCAATTCAATCACATAAAACTAAGGATCTATCTACACAAATAGGTTTAAAATATGAAAATATTTGGGGTATACTCAGATTTATTGTGGATAATATTTCAGAAAGGCCTGATGGAAAATATGTCATCTTGAAGGATCCCCTAAAGGCTCTACTTCGATTATATTGCACACACGACGACGATTACCATTAGATTGTTGCCCTTTTTGTATACAATCCAGTTGTATCATTTCTCCCAATTAATATGTGCTCTTATAAATGTGCTTGTGGTACTCCTATACCCCTTCACGTTTGTCAATATATAATATGCCCACGTTTATATATATATATATATATATATATATATATATATGTGTATATTTATATATATAGATTTATATTTATATATGTATATATTTATGTTCATACATTTAATTTTACATATTTATACATTCTCCTTTACGGATGAGAGAAGAAACTCAGAGCTATGAGAACATACACGGATGTTCAAGCAGTTAGACAGGTAGCTTATGAAAATTGTGAATTACATAAAAGTGCATAATGTATGTCGAACGTTTTGAAGCATTTTCTGAGTTCCTTTTTTTTTTTTTTTTTTTTTTTTTTTCATCAAAACACAAAAATGTTAAGCATCATAGCGTTACAGCATTGCGAATTTTAAAAAAATTAAGGGAGCCGTTAAAAAATAACTCAAATAAAATATTAAGTAAAAATGTCCTTGCTTCAGATATTTGCAGTAGTAAAACATCTGCATTGTTAAAAGGAATTCATTTATTCAAATTGCAATGAGAAACGTGACTAAAGTAAAAAAGAGGTTGGACGAGCAAAAGGAATATATTTTAATAAAATGAAATATTGTAGCGATAAAAAATAAAAAAAAGTAGTTCATACATATATGCACATATACTCATATATATGCCTATACACGTGCACATTCCCATATACATATACGGGTAAACGTGCCAGTAAACCGTTTAAACGCTAACAGTTAACCGTGTGTAAGTATTTCCTTTTACTTCTTAAAAAAGAGAGTCACTTTATGAAAAAGAATTATTTGCTGTATGGATCAAAAACATATGTAATATATGCGGTTTACATTTTTAGAATTTTAAATATTTTATAATATGTACAATATGATAAAAAAATGGTAAATACTTCTTCTTAAATTGTTTTTATTATATGTTTAACTAGTTAAAAATTAATATAAAATGTAAATCTTGAACAGGTGTTACTTTCCCAATGATATATATGCTGTTAGTTTCTTTTAAGAAATGAGCAAGAGTTATAATCATTTATTCTTAAGAAATATACAATGTTCCTTTATCAATATATTTTTTTAATGTGTATATTTTATTTTATTTTACTCTATTTTTTTTTTTTTTTTTTTTTTTTTTTACATATGGAAATCTTTTATAATTGTCTTATATTTTTGGCTTTATTTCGGTTTCATAGAGACTTTTATCTGCTTCCTCTACAAATTTGTGGAAGCTTTGTTAAGACTTTTCTTACATACATTTTGTTCTTAATTTTCATTTCAATATTTGAGTGCAATTTTGACAGAATTTTTTATTCTTAAATATTTGTTTTAAATTATTATTTAAGAAATTTTTTTTTTTGCTTTTATTCGTCATTTTATTAGCTTAATTTTGGCATACATTTTTGTTTTTATTGTAATTTTAGAATAAATTATTACTGTTAATATTTATTCATTCACTTTTTCTTTTTAAGAGCTTTTCTTTTTTTTGCTTTAATTTTGTTCTTTGTACATATATATGTAGGCATGAATGTGTGTATGCGAATATGTACTGGTATATATACCTATGGGTATGTGTATGTATGCATGTGTATGTGTATGTATGTATGTATGTGTATGCACGCATGTACAGGTTTATGCGTATATACATGTATGGACGTACGTATGTATATATTTATATACATACATATGATCAGATAAACCTCTTTAAAACTTTTGAAAAAAATTTCTCAAATAATGAGTTTACATAAAATGCTTGTTTAGGCTTTATATATGTACAATACATATATGTGAACATATATATGATACATATACATGTACATTTATTATCTCAATAAGCAAAACGATATGCATATTAGTCCTGTTATTCTTAATCGTTTCTGTTTTTGTAAATATGCATACTTGTACATACATAAACACATATACATATATATATATATATATATATATATATATGTGTATATTTATAGTAATATACATTGGACGTAAATTTTTTTTTTTTTTTTTTAATATACACATATTTATGTACATATATAAATATGTATATAAATATTTACATTCATGTATGCTTTCATGTATATATTTATATATATATTTATTTGTTAACCTTTTCTCATTAATTAGCCCTGTTACGTAAAATTTGTATATTTTTATATGTTCATTTTTATGCTTATAACTGAAGTCCTCTTCAGGTTTTTGCTTTTTTTTTTTTTATTTTTTTTATTTTTTTTTGCATAAAAATGAACTTCAAAATATATGCAGGTATGTGAAGTAAATTGTTTAATTTTTTTTAAAGTTTATTTTAATGTTTCTCAGTTTCGTATTTTCATTTTCATTTTCATAGTTTTCCAGTTTCGTATTATTGAAAATTTGAAAAGTAGTTTTAGGAATATTACTATAATTTCACAATACTTGCAAAATAATAGTGGATTATAATAATATTCTTTGAACATTAAAAGAGTGGGAGTAATTATTTTTCACTTTTTATGAAAACTCTCTTATAATACAAGCGTTTTATTCATGAATCAACTAGTTTAGATACTTTCTTTTTTTTTTTTCTTTTTTTTTTATGTTTTTTTTTTTTTTTTTAGTATATAATATACATTTATACTGAAATTGCACAACTTCTTTTAACCTGCGTCCTACAACTACGCATATTCAAATACTTACACAAAAAAGTATATTTGTGTATAGGATAATTTTACTATATACATATGTACATGGTGATATGCACATACATGAGATAAATATGTATATATGAATGCATAAATATTTGTATGTGTGAACACATCCATGCATGAATAAATATTTGTACGTATAAACATATACACATGTAGTATTAATAATATGGGGGTAAATTTATTTAAATACCCATTAATATTTATTTGGAAATTTTGACTTATTTTTACCTCTTTATTTTTTAACACAATTTTTTACAAAAAAAAAAAAAAAAAAATTAATTTTTATTTTTGTCTAAAATATTCCGTATTCTGAATATTTTTTTTTTTTTTTTTTTTTTTTTTTTTTTTTTTATTGATAAAGTTAAAAATAGTTTTAAAAAGAGAAATGGTAAAAATCATTGAAATAAAAATAAGTGAAGGTATACAAGACAAAAATTAACCCAAAAAAAAAAAAATAACGACTAAATAAACAAGTAATAGATAAATAAATGCACAAATAAATGTATATATAAATATATAGATAAATGCACAAATAAACGCACAAATAAATGCACAGATAAATGCACAAATAAATGCACAAATAAATGCAAAAATAAACGCAAAAATAAATGCACATATAAATGAATGGATAAATGTACAAGCAAAAATAAGTTAAGAAAGAAAACACGTTAGAGGAACAGAAATATGTCATTGAAATAGGTGATATGAGGAAAAAAAAAAAAGTCGGAAGGTGTAAATAATTTTGCAAAATAAAGTGTACGCACATATGTACATGTACATGAACATATACACACAAGTAATGTTGTTAGAGGAACATTACACATATTTATATGCAGTTATATGTTGATATGTATATTTATTAGTTATATGTAGTTATACGTAGTTATACATATATACACTTACACATATAAACTTACGAACGTACTGGTGCAAATATGCATTTTGCCTGTATACACACGTATACATCTACTACTCATATACATTTCTATAAATACACGTTTTCTGTAAATGCTCTGCTATAATTACAGTCCTATAAATTCTTTATTATAAACACATTTGTGTAAATGCTCAGCTATAAACACACTGCTATACACACAGTAACGTTATAGATTTTTTAATTAAATATGAAAAAGGGCGTTATAAGTAGTAGAGGACAAAATGAAAAGAAATTATTATTAAAAGATGATAGTAATATACCACATTTTGAATTTCCAAGTAAAGGTGCATTATTCAACAATTTAGTAATAGAAAATTTTAAGAACATAAATGATATTAATAAATATTTTAGGGAGTCTAATAATTTAGAAGAAAGATCAAAGGACAGAAGCAATGGCAATGATCACTGCACTGATCATTGCAACGGGGGTGACCATCACTACAACAACAATGATGACGTGTTCATAGTGAGCTGTAACAATGTACGAGATGGATGTAAAAAGAAAAAACGAATAAACGGCATAGATATCATACGTTCAGAGAAGACTAAGTCAAAACATTATATTAAGGATAAAAGTAATATTAAAAAAAAAAGAAAAGGAGATATGGATAATAACCTGTACAAGGATAGGAAAAAAAAAGCAAGTTATGGAGAAAAGAAAAATCGAAACAACACAAGAACATTACATTTAACTAACAATATGAAAAAGAAGAATCACAAAAAAGTAATACAAAAATTGCAAAAAAAAAAAAAAAAAAGGAATGTAAAAAGTAGTAAAACAAAAATGAACCTAAAAAAAAAAAATAAAATATACTATTCGAAGAGCAGTAGTAATGATGATGAATTTAACACGAACAAACACATTTTAGCAAAAATTTATGTATCTCTCAAACAAAATGAAAACTCAGTGGAACAGATTAATAATAGCTTTTATATTGAATACGAGGACAATAACGATATATACACTGAGGATTATTCGAAGGAATCGCTAAATAGTAGCAAGTATCCTAGCAGAAGTAATCATATCATGAGTTATGGTAAAAGGCACATAAATCATGATTACGCAGATGGTTTATATTGTAAATACATCAATAGAGATCGAAAAAATATTTCTAATTCTATAAAACATAATGGAGCTACACTTTCATCCAATAAACAGTCAAGTAAAAAAAAAAATGTTGAATATGATTGTATTGGTTTTGTATGTGATGAGGAGTACATGTGTGGCAATCTCCATTTTGATGAAAATCATGTGGAAAGCCCAGACAGAATAAAATGTATAATAAAAGCATTAAAGGAAAAAAATGTAATAAATAAAATGATTCAAATAAAATGTAGGGAGGCTCTATATGATGAAATTAAAGAGTGTCATACTAGTAGTCATATTAATAATATTTTTTATTCTTTAAAAAAAAAATTAAAATATAAAAAGAAAAACGTCATATACCCTTTTGACAAACATGACACATATTATACATCATACACTGGAACAGTTTCTAAGAGAGCTGTTGGTGGACTTTTAAATTTATGTGATGCTATTTTATCAAATGAAAATGAAAAATTCAAATATATTGATTTTAAAAAATCATTTTTTTACAATTATAATTTTTTTAAAAATATTTCACCTTATAGTATAAATGGACACGTATTAGGAAAGCTTAATTATAACACGTATTTGAAGAGGTCCAAGTCTGAAAGCAATTTGTACACAAGGGAGCAGGTCAAATATGACTCTTGTTTAGGCAAGTCTACCAACGATTATAATAACGGTAGTGATAAGAATAAATGGAATGATAATACGAGCAGATCTACAAATCAGCAAGTGAAGAGAGGGAACAGGGTAGTTCATACATCCAACTACTCGTACAAAAATAATATCAGCACAGTAGGAGACTGCGATAATATTGAGTGCTCGAACTATAGGGCTCTAAATGAAGGTCAGATTGATATTACCACGGAGCCATATGATAATCGTGTAGTGCAACTGTGCACAGATATGGAATCGGAAAAGAAAGGTTCAATGAATTCTATTCGGAATGACATATTTAATAAAGAGAATAACTATTCTATTTGTAAAAAAACTTATAGAAGTTATTCTACAACCATATGCAATATAAAAGACTGTAATAGTAATAACGATAGTAATAATTACCTTGATGATAATAGTAGTAATAATAAGAAGAATACACTTATCTCATTTGCTGATATCAATTGTGGTTTCGCTGCAATTAGACCACCAGGACATCACTGTAGTAGAAATAATCCGTCCGGGTTTTGTATTTTTAATAATATAAGTGTTGCATGCAAATATATTTTTAAAAAATATGGAATAAGGAAAATTTTTATATTTGATTGGGATGTACATCATGATAATGGTACCCAGGAAATATTTTACAACGACAGAGACGTGTTATGTTTTTCTATACATCGATTTGACAAAAAAAAAAAAAAAAAAAAAAAAAAACAAGAAAAGAGAAAAAGTGAACGGAAGAAAAAAAAAAAGAGGAAGGGGGATAATATCGAGAGTGTCAAAAAGGGTAATTGCTTGGATGAGGAGGGAGTAAATACCAAAAGGGGAACTGAGAACGATAACATCAAAATAAGCTGTAACGGAAATATCAATGGCAATGTTAGCGGTAATATCAATGGCAATGTTAGCGGTAATATCAATGGCAATGTTAGCGGTAATATTAGTGGAAATGTTAGTGGCAATGTTAGCGGCAATGTTAGTGGCAATGATATCGGTACCATTAGCAATGACGCTATCGATAATGTCGGCGGTAATAGTAGTAGCAACTTGCGAAAGAAGAAAAGAAAAAAGAAGCCGCAGCAATTGTACGAAGAAAATTTATTTTACCCGCGCACGGGAGCAAAGAGTGAACTAGGAAGTGACAAGGGGTACAAGTTCAATATTAATGTACCACTGGAAAAAGGGTATAACAACTGCGATGTTTATTATGTATTTAAATATCTACTCTTACCAATATTGCAAAATTTTAAACCAGAATTTATTTTCATATCTTGCGGATTTGATGCTTCTATTAATGACCCCTTAGGAGAGTGTAACCTAACTCATAACTTGTACCAGTGGATGACTTTGCAACTGAAAAATTTTGCCAATATCTTTTGTAAGGGTAGAATAATACTAGTGTTAGAGGGGGGGTACAATTTAAATTACTTACCAAAATGCACCTTAGCTTGCATAAAAGCGTTAATAAAAAAGAATGTTAATCGAAAGAGCGAATATAGTGATATATGTAACTTACCGCGTAGAGGCGCAGAAAATGAAAGTTCAAATGTGAACACAAATCCGAACGTGAATGAAAATTTGAGTATTAACGCAAATCCGAACGTGAATGAAAATTTGAGAATTAACGCAAATCCGAACTTGAATGAAAATTTGACTATTAACGCAAATCCGAACGTGAACACAAATCATAAAGGGGTCTCTGTGCAAGCGGATAACAATGGTTTGCGTGTGAGCGATACGAATGTTGATACTGTAAATGTTATCGGAACTACATATGACAATACCGCTATTTACACGAATCCGATTGCTAATAACAAAGTGCACAATCTAAGAAGCATTACTAATGGTACTAACAATATAACTTCTAACGTGTCATCCAATAAAATAACATTATCGAGCAACAGAATGAAAAGAAGCGTTACCATGTTTGATGGTACTGTTAATAATAATTATCACAAGGAAAAGGATCATAAGAATTTTTACAAATTTAAAGATTATTCAGAAAGTAATAATAAAAGATATAATAAAAATTTAAGGTATTATTGTGATAATATATATCCTAGTAGTACAATAGGGAAAAAGAAAGAATTAATAATAACAGGGAAATTACATTATTCTACTTATAAAGTGATAAGATATTTTTTATATATATTAAGAGGAGATCCCTTTCATTTAAATATAAAACTACCTCCTTATAATACTTTTATAAAAAAGAGAAAATTAAAAAATAGAGATTTAAGTCTTGAACGTAAAATTAATATATACAATTCTCCTTATGAAAATGTAAATGATGGTTCTGAATTAATGAATATGTATGTTAAGGAAAAAATAAGAGAATTAAATAGAAATAATGAAAGATATGATAAACTATATTCCTTATCATCAACAACCATTTCGAATATATCACAGAGCGATTTATATCTATCCAATGATGATATGCATTACACTTCTAGCTCTGGTAGTAGTAGAGACATTAAGAAAAAAGTTTCTCTATTGAACAAACTAAAATTAAGAATAAATAAACATATGGAACAGGATGCTTCTTCTTCAAGACCTCTTATAGATACAGAGAAAAAAAGGAAGAAGAAGCAAGACAATAAACGTCATGATTCCTCTACAAGTATTAATAAAAATGTAAAAGAAAGAATCGAGTTTTGGGATCTCACAAAAATAGCCGAGGACGAGGAAAAAGGGAAGTATAATGAACGAAATGAGCAAAATGGACTAAATGTACAAAGAGAAGACAATGAACAAAATGTTTTTATTCTTAAAGATATTCGTGGAAATGTCCCTAATAAAGCTAACAGTCTGAACGGTCTAAATATCACTAACAATCACAAACAGGTGAGGAATCATGGCTGTCTAAGTAGCTTCAATATATCCAACAATCGCGATAATATTAGCAGTCTTCGCGGCTTGAGCAGCTCATATATTTCAAATAGTAGAGGAGACAGCATGATCAATAATAAAGGCTTGAGTAGCTCAATTATATCCAACAGTAGGGGGCACAGTATGAGTAATAATCACGGCTTAAGTAGCCCAATTATATCCAATAGTAGTGAGAATTTGAGCAATCATAGAGGTATATATAGCCGAATTAATTCCAACAATCGGGACAATATGAGCAATCGTCGTGTATTAATCCCAATTATATCTAACAGTAGTGACAATATGAGGAATCAACTTGACTTAAAACCAAATATTTCCAACACTGTGGACAATATGAGAAATTGTCGAAGCCTAAATAACTCAATTATTTCCTACAATCGCCACAATATAAATAATCAACGTATTTTAAGCCCAATTATTTCCAATAACAGCAAAAATGGAAGCAATTGTAGGGGCATATGTAGCCCAAATATTTCCAGTAATCATGAAAATATAAGTAGCAATCATGAAAATATGAGGAGTAGTCGTGAAGATATGAGGAGTAGTCGTGAAAATATGAGGAGTAGTCGTGAAGATATGAGGAGTAGTCGTGAAAATATGAGTAGCCATTGTAATCTAAGCATTCCCAATACGTCCAACAGTAGAGATAATATGAGCAGCGATCATCATGTTCCAAATAGTCGTAATACCTCGAACAAGTCCGAGATGAGTGATTTGACAAATATAAAATACAATGAGGACCAGTTTCAAAACTCATTTATAATGTACACTAAGAGGAAAAAAGGGTTTATATTTTTTTATGGAAGTGGACATAGGAATCAATGGATATTTCCTGTTCATAAAAAAATTACAAAAGTTATAAAACTCTGTTCTGCATTAGAATCTTTTTTTTATGCATGGCTTTATTTGTGTTGCCAGAAAAAAATATGCATTGCCAGAGAAATGGCAAATTATTCATATGTAATAGATGATAAAGTGAATGTTAAATGTGTTACAATAAATAAGAAATTTTCTGAACGAGAAGAGAAATTAGGTAAAGAATTTTTGAAATTTACAATTCCTTGTTATCATGCCTTTTTGAACGAAGACCATTTGAAACAGTTGGGTATCATTGAAGGGGAAGGTAACGTAGAAACTGATGAGCAAGAGGAGGTTATCGAATGTTTAAATGGTAATAAGACGCTACAAAATATGTGCGACGGAAACAATGCATACATAAACGAGTGCATATTAGACATAGTAAACATGAATGAGGGGAATGGAAAAACGCATCAAAATGATTACTTATGTGAAGAAGGAATGGACAATCAGATGCGCCAATTGGGTGTACAGAAGGGATTCC
This sequence comes from Plasmodium malariae, assembly GCF_900090045.1. NCBI lineage: Eukaryota > Apicomplexa > Aconoidasida > Haemosporida > Plasmodiidae > Plasmodium > Plasmodium malariae. The sequence continues at coordinate 705,323 of NC_041782.1, forward strand.
CAACACATGCACAACAATGTACACAAACAGATATACAATCATATGTACAGGAACTTCCTGGAAATACTAATGCGAATATAAATTTAGAACAGAACATCATAATGCAATATTCATGTGAAAAAGATGGAAATAAGAACCATGAGTGCAGAAGCAACGTTAATAACCATGTACAGAATAAAATGGAAAGCAGAAGTGTTAGTCGAAGTAGTAGTAGTAACGGTGTGCCTAATGACAACAATAGTATTCAGAGGAAAGGACCTTTTGGAAAAAAGATTAAAAATGAAAATTTTGCTATAGATAACGAAGAATATGATTTAATGAATATGAAGGATAGTATATTTCTAGATTACAAAAAAAGTAGGAAAAACAAAGAAAAAGAAAAAAAAACAGCTATTTGTTTAACAAATGCATTAAGTACTATGAGTCATCCATGTGTTATGGATGTAAAGATGGGAATGAGATTATATGGTGATAATTGTGATGAAAAATCAATACAAAAAAAAATTGAAAAAGCGAAGAGCAGATCTTGTATATCACATGGGTTTCACTTAACTAGTTTAATAGGTTGGTGTAAAAAAAAACAACAACCATTTTTTATTTCAAAAGAAGATGCTCATTCAATAAAAAATGATGAAGAATTTGTAGAAGCTTTTATGTCCTACTTTTTGGCATGTGACAATTCATATCTGTCTGTACTTTTATTAAAAAAAGTACTCATCATATTAGAACATATGAAATATTTTTTTGAAAACCAAAATTATTTTGCTTTTTATGGGTCTAGCTTATTATTTGTTTTTGATTCGGATCCATCGAAGAATAAGTGCGACGAGGGGGTGTATACCGGCCAAATGAACAAACACAGGAATGATAATACCATATATAGGAATGATAACAATAACAGTATAAGTGATAATAGCAATCATATGAGTGATAATTCAAAAGTTATGCTTGTCGATCAGGCAACTTGCCAAAATGAAAAGAAAAATCAACATAAATGTTGCATTAATGAAAAAAAGCATCAACAAAAATATTCCAGTAATGAAAAAAAGAATTACGAAGAGATATTTAATTTTAAGGAGAGCATACAAAAACTATTTGAAGACTCATTAACTACACAAGAGAGAAGTACATATATGAAATCTAAGTTAAATATGAAAATTCTGAAAAGTGCTAGTGTATATATAATTGATTTTGCTCATGCAAGCTTAAATAAAAATGGAAATGATGAAGGATTCTTGTTAGGTATTACATCACTTATTCGTGTTATGAAAAAGACAATAGAAAAAGTACAAACTGTCTATTTGCATGTTGGTAAGGAGGACATAACTTACCCACAATGTTATAAGTTCTGACGCTGTTCGAGGAATGGCAAAATATATGTGAATGAGTACATACATTCGTGCATACGTGTGTGTGTATGTATGCACGTACGTACATCCATTTGAAGATCCATTTGAACATATTTGCGTATCTACACGTATGAGCATAGTAGTAAGAGTTATATTCATTAAATTATTCCCTATTTCTATTATTTTCTTTACTTTTCATTAATTTTATTTCCTTTCTCTTTATTCTTCCCGAACAATACATTTACATGTAATATATATATATATATATATTTATTTATTTATTTATTTATTTATTTGTTTGCAAATGTACATACGTATAGTGTTCCTATTGCTGCTTTACAATATTTTAAAACAAAATTTCCAATAACATATTTTAAAGCTGCTTAATACGCATAGAGAGTTCTAAATACATGTAATACTACTTTAATATTTAATATTTTATTGTTCATTTAACACCCCATCATAGAAAAGTACCTTTTTATTTTATCTACTTTATTTTATTTAACTTTATTTTACCCATACTTTATTTTAATTTATTTTTTTTTTTCTACTTTTCACTATTTTCTACATTTTTTTTATCATATTTTTACTGCTTTTCGGAGTTTTCAATTTGCAATTTTTTAACTATTACATGAATGTATGCATTTTGATGCAGCAGGAATGGATACCTTTCGTTAAAATGTAAACATAATATTCTCGTTCGTGTAATATATACATATATGCATATATATACATATGTAGTAATAGTATTCATGAGATGATATTATTTTTCACGCTATATTATGTGTGCGTTACTTTATTTCGCTTAAATATGGCGTCAGAACAAATCGGTATTATTTATACAACAATTAATTATGTTATAATAAAGTATGTTGTTTAATCATGTCCGTTTCTTCAAATTTTTTATTTCTGTATCGTTTGGGGAAATTAAGATGTGGAACAAATGCGTTTCTTATTCTTTTCTTTTTTTTTTATTTATGTATATTTTTAGTTAGAGCCTTCTTTTTAATATTTTTATTTTATTTTACTTTTTTTTTTTTTTTGAACTTGAACATATTTTAAACTTATTTTTTTATGCATGCAAATTTGTTGTACTAATGGAAAATAAACAAAAATTAACAAAAATAAACAAAAAAAAACAAAAATAAACAAAAATAAACAAAAAAATGGAACAGTTGAATTAATAATCAATTGGATAAATGAAATAAAGGCAGAACAAAGCACATCGTGAAAGTTCAGTTCATCTATCCTCCATACCCATTTGAATGTGTCATATTAAAATCCTTTTATTATACAAAGTTTTTCCTTTTTCTGTAGCATACTTGTGGTATTATAATAAGCACTATATATATACAACTTATATATATATATGTTTTTATAGCATAACTTTTAAATATTCACTCTTTCTTGCACATATATTAAAAAATGAAAAAAAGAAAACAAGAACATATAAAATACTTTAAGACGAGGATATAGCAGAATTAAACTTGCACCCCTCTTTTCCAAGCACTAAAAGTCATGCAAATAAAAAGTACACGCCTTTTCGCTTACATATGTATGTATATATATATATATATATATATATATACATACTGTATATACCTACTTTAGGCAAATTTTTTAAAGTTACTCTCTGTTTTTTTTTTACTATATATCACAAAAGATAGTTATTTTTGCTTGATTAAGAAAAATGATTAATCCTTATAGTTTACAACTATACATACCATATTACGTTATTTTTTTACCCTCCTCGGACCTTCATATAGTAGCATAAGGAAAAATATTTTTTTCCATGAAATGCAAAACTTGAAAATTTTGTATATAAAATTTTACTTCACATTTTAAACATATGTTCGATTAATTGCTTATTTTTAAAAAAGATAGTAGCAATTGAGATATTACCATATTTAACTTATAATTTAATTATATATACTTCAACATTTTTAATTTTTAATTTATTTTTTTTTGTTCCTTTTTTTTTATAGCGCACAATTTTTAGGTTAGAATAAAATTCTTCTCATAAACGGAAAATAAAAAAAAAATAAACAAAAACTTAAAAAAAAAAAACAAAAACAAAAAAAAAAATAAACAAAAACATGAAAAAAAATAAACAAAAACATGAAAAAAAATAAACAAAAACATGAAAAAAAAATAAACAAAAACATGAAAAAAATAAACAAAAACATGAAAAAAAATAAACAAAAACATGAAAAAAAATAAACAAAAACATGAAAAAAAATATAGATAAACTAAATAATAATAACAAACATAAAAACAAAATTGTAGAAAATTTTTTAACATATACGGTACTGTACATATTATATACGTTTATATTACTTTTTTATCATCTCTTTAATTTGACAAGTTTTTGTTGGTATACTTTTCAAATGGTAAAAAAAATTGCTTTTGTTTTTATATATATAATATTATGTATGTGAGTATATTTATATATATACTTATGTATATGTAATGTATATATATTTATATATACATAATTAACTCCTGATGATAGCTTCACAATAAAAATTAAAATTATTCTTATTTAGTAACATGATAAATGATTAATAAGGGAAATAAAGTTATAATATACAAGAGAGCAGTTAAATTTTCTTAATGCTTATACTCGTTTTTTTTTATGCATGTAATATATAACATATAAAAATATATATCATCCTTGAAAACTGCTTTACTTTTTTTCCTCTTTATTATTTTTTTTTTTTTCTGTATATTGAACTTTTGTCATTTTCGCCTCTTTTTTTTTTTTTTTTTTATATATACAATTTTATGTTAACATTATATTTTAACTTTTTAATTTAAAATTTTTTTGTATTAAAAACTCTTATAATATTTTATATGCATTAAGATCTCGTATATTATATATTTATAACATTGAAAATAATTTAAAGAGGGATAATTTATGAAATCACATTCCTTTAGCCTCTTTTTCGTACCTTTTATTCTTATAATATATGTTATATTACGTATACTTACATATGTATGTATAAAAATATATATATATACATATATATGTATATATACATATGTATACTTGTATATATATTAAAAGATGAGGTAAAGAAAAGATTATTTCTTGAAATATTTAAAAATATATGTGATTTTTTCTTTTACTTTTGTGTGTATTTAATGGATTAATTGAATATTTTTAAGTTTATTTTTTTTTTATATATATATAAATATGTATGTATGTATGTATGTATGTATGTATGTATATAAACATAAATATATGCAATTATATTAAAGTTTTAATCATCTTTATAATTGGGCTATTTTAAAATTGCATTAAAAAAACAGACGTATTTATCCTTGTTGGTCTACGAAATATTTATTTATAACATTTTTATATTAATATTTGTACATATATATATAATGTATTTATGCATATATGTACAGAACTGAGAGAAAAATATCCCCCCGTTGTACTGTTCGCATTTGTAAAATATGAGAATGTGCTAATCTGCTGATTAGACGAGGACTTCGTCGTTGTTTTATATAATTATATATATATTTTTTTTTTTTTCTTATGTATATATATATATTTATTTATTTATTAAAAAACTAGTATAAAAAAAAAAAACATGTGTTACCATTTTTAATGTATTGTCGCAGTAGAACATTTCTCGTTCGCAGTTTTTATTTTTTTTTCCCCGTTTTTTACTATATACATACTTATATATGTACATATACATATATATATATATATATATATATGTGCTTATGTATACCGGTTTATATATATATTATGTATACATACATGTAGAATTATTTGCATGTAACTGTATATATAATAATATGTGCAATTATATATGAAATGTTATATGAACAGTTATATACGTGCATGAATATGTATGTATGTACATATATATGAATATGTATAAATATATATATATGTGTATATATATATATGTATACCGCATTCATATATATAAATGAGTGTGCGTGGTAACATACGTAGGAACACGTATTAGAACATTCCTAAGTGTTATGCATTTATATGATGGATAGAGGTAGAACCAATGCAAGACGAAATAACGATGTGATGAATGCCTTGAGGGAAGGAAATGTGAAAAATGATAATCTAGATGATCATCAATTTTGGACTAATATTGATAATCAGTATTTTTCGAATTTTGATCGAAGATTAATTTCAGCTTTTGAAGATCATATAAAATGCACAGATTATATATGTAACAAAATAAAAAAGAAAAAAATTAACAAAAAATTATTTCAAAGTATTAACTGTTATAAAAGTACAGTAAAAATAAAATTAAACGCAAATGAGAAAAATGGACTCACGAGTATTTCGGATTACCGTTCGCATAATAAACATAGCCTTTTTAGAAATATAGAGCAGGATAGAAAATATGAAAGCTGTAATAATAGTGGCGTTAACAACAGAGGAGTTAACAATGGCGGCGACAATAACAACAGTAATAACAGTAACCTCCGTAACAGCAGCAATAATAATGGCCATATTGGAAATTTGTTGCAAGATATTAAAAAAAATATGAAAAATGATGAGACGTTGTTGGACGCAAGTAATAATAAATATAATCCAAACGAAATTGATAGAAGAATAATTAACAGTGAGAAAAGTTCAGTAACAATGGATGATAGAAAAAGTATAATAGAATTTATGCCAATGGCAAAAAATGAATTATTACTTAATACATTACATCATTTAAATTTAAGAAATGAACATCCAGCAAATTATTCTTTTAATGTTAATAAAAATTTAAATTTTTTTCATATGAATAATAAAGATGAAAAATTAAGCCAAAGAATCTATCACCAGATGTATAATAGTAACAGTAATTATAACAACATTGATAGTAATGCGCTCGAAAGTATGAAAATTAGAAACATCAGTAATATTGAATATATAGAGTACATGAATAGAGGCTTTAACAATGTTAGCGACCTTAGCCATGTTAGTGGCTTTAATAATGTTAGTGGCTTCAATAATGTTAGCGGCTTTAATAATACTGGTGGCTTCAATAATGTTGGTGGCTTTAACACTGTTAATAGATTTAACAATGTTGGCAATATTAACAATTCTAGCGGTTTCAATACTGTTGGCGGTTTTTATAGCGCTAGGGGCTTCAGCAATTCTAGAGGCTTTAACAATTACAACCTCAACGATTTTAACCACATTAACAGCTTGAACAATCCTTTTATGAATACTTGTGATGACACAAATAATCTGAACAATACTGGTAATTTAAAATACCCAAATGTATATGTTAACAACATAATAAATCGAAATAATACGATCAGTCCACATATAAATTTTAGTAATAACAATGTATTAAATAATACTATGAACAAGAATAATCTCAAAGGCAATAATGCTCTTGTTGAATGTAAAAAAAAAAAGAAGAGTGATGTATCTAATGATGCATCTTCAACTCGAAGTGGAGTAACAAATGTTATTGCCACCATAAACGAGGGAAAAATAAACAAAGCAAAGAATAACAACGATATTAAAGAACACGGTGAAGATAAACCTATAATGGAATCGAACAATTCAACTAAGTTGAATGAGTCAAAAGGAGAATTTAACGGTAAATATATTAACGTTTGTAATATTACGTCCGGAACTAATAATAACAGTGTAGGCAATACAAATATTAGTGCAGTTGGTAATACCATCAACTGCAACGTTGGCAGCAACGTCAGCGGTAATGTTAGCGACAATGTCAGCGGCAAAGATTCTAGCGGATGCAAAAATGAAACAGGTGCTTTAGGAAACAAATTAAACAGCACGAACAAACCCGGTATCTTAGTTAACAATTCATTAAGTAGGGATCCCTATGCGTCTATAAATTGTAACGAGTTAGGAGATTACATGAAAAGTCAAGTTACTACTTATAATTCAAATAATTTTTGTGAAGCGGTCAATATCAGTTATGACGTTATGAATAATGGTAGTAATAATATTGGTCTTTTTTCCAATGCTGGCAATTTTTGCAGTGTAGATCATTTTGGAAATATTGATCATGTTACTAATTTTGGTAGTACCTCCATCCCTAGTCGTAATAGCTGTTTCAATAACATTACTAATGGTAATAACATTAATAATATTAATAGTAGTAATAATACTATTAGGAGCAATAATATCTCCTTTAACAAATCCAACCCGAACTTCAGTAGTAACAGTCACCCGCATCTGAGCAATGTTTCTGATCGTAAGTTGAACAAACAGATGAATATGTACCCTAGTGAGATGAACGATTTGAATCAAACCATATTTTTTTCGCAAAATGGGGATTCCGAGGTGTACTTAGATTGTAAGGGAAGCCCAAACAAAAGAAGTAGTAATAGAAGTGGTAGAAGTAGGAGTAGAAGTAGCAAAAATGACAACACCACTAACGGGAACAGCGTGAATAACAATCGCAGTAGCAGTGATCGTAATAGTAACGTTCGAAGTAGCAGAATTCGTAGTGATATTGGTGGCTATATGTACAAAAAGGAAGAAGGGGAAGATGGGGAAGACCTCCCCTATATAGTCGCTAATATGCAAAATAGGAAAAATATTTTAAATTTTGAAAAGTTTTGCATGAACAACAACTTTAGCAATGGAACAGTCCATCCCTATCATCCATTTTTTTCTTTTAACAACGTGAATAATAAATATGACCTTCAAAATTATAACCCACAAAATTACCATTTTCCTGGTAATAATATTTATAATAATAGTAATAGTAATAGTAATAATAATAGTAATAGTAATAATAATAGTAATAGTAATAATAATAGTAATAGTAATATTAACAGAAGTAGTAATAGAAATAATAACACAAATCAGATGCACTTGAACAACGAAATGGCAAATTACAAAAATGAATTGTGGTATATTAATAAACATCTCATGTTACAAAATACACAGTTGTATGGAAAGGACATATACAATACTCAGGATATGATAAATAATTATGAAAACATGTTGTTACATGATGACATGAACAACAGTGATGTTAATAATAATTCGTCATCTAACCCAAAAAACCAAAATCCATCTTCGAAAAAAAAGAAAGAGGGAAAGATGAAAAAAAATTTAGAATATGATGATAATTATAAATGTCATTTGGATAAGTTTAATTCAAGGGCAAACAGAAATACTAAGCAAGATAACGGTTTTTTTAACCCCTTTTTGAACAAAAAATATGATGGTATTGGTAAACTTCCCTATATACAGAATAAACCTGTACCAAGTGGTTTTCATATTTCTATTTATATTCCTAAGAATTATGATTTTAAACCAAAGATAGTAAACAACCAAGATAATAACCATGTTAAGAGTAGTATTAGAAGTAGTAGTTGTAGTAACAGTAGTAGTAATAATAACAATAATATTTCAAGTGGCGGAAATACATATGAAAACAATATGAGATGCAATGATAATAACACTTGTTATAGCCATAATGAAAATGTAACCCATGATAGCTGCTCTGAGGAAAGGGAACAAACATTCAATGAAGAAGACGATATGCATGAAAAAGAAATGTTAGCAAAACTGTTGACAGAAATTACTTTTGGTGATAAAAGAAATATTCTGAACCCTAAAATGTCTACGGAGGATAAAGAAAAGTGTTATAAGGTAATTTTAGATGAACTCAAAAATTACAATTCGTTGCCAATAATTTTAGGCAATATTTTACCCTATTGGAAAGAGCAAAAGAATAAAAATCTCCTGTACAAAGTAAGAAACTTGAAGCTGAGCAATTCTAAATCTAGATATATACACATAAAAAATATAAATAAACAATTAGCATGCAAAAAGGTTAAGACCAAAAAGAAAAGTTTGAATATTCTTAATGAGCAAAATAGGAAACTAAGGAAAAAAAAAAAAAAAAAAAAAAAAAAATATTGCTCACTGATGTTGATTATGTAGTACCATCAAAACAAAAAGTACAAAAGATAGAGGTAATCGTAGAGGAGAAGAACAATAAAACAGATGAAGCACGTAAAGAGGAGGAACAAATTGTAAAAGAAGTAGATAATCTAAATAAAACCGATGATAAATTTACGGGGGACAGTTATGTCTTCAATGTCAATGGAAATAGCTCAGAACTGACAGTTGCTGAATCGAAAAAAGTGAATAATGAAAGGAAGGTAGATGGACTTGCTAATAATTTGGGCATTGGACACGTAAGGGAAGAACTGAACGAAGTGAAAATGAATGAAGTGGAAGAAGCGAATGAAGTGGAAGAAGCGAATGAAGCGAAAGAAGCGAATGAAGCGAAAGAAGCGAATGAAGCGAAAGAAGCGAAAGAAGGGATAGAAGCGTTAGAAGCGACAGAAGTGAAAGAAACAAAAGAAGCGACAGAAGTGAAAGAAACGAAAGAGGTGAGAAGGTCAGATTTTTTCAACTCAGAAAAAGACCAAATGTTGCAGTTAGAGTTAAGTGAAGAAATAAGAATAGGAACACAACAACAAAAGAGCACACTTGGAAGTTCCCTAAATGATAGAACGAATAATCAATTGGATGAAAAAAGTAATCAACATCGTCCAATGGACATGTGTGAAAAGAACGTATCTGCTTTGTACATAGTGAAGGGGGAAGAAGTGCATAAAGATGATACAAAAGGTATGCAGAGTAGTGAAGGGGGGAGGAAAAAAGATTTACAAAAAGAAGAAAAATCTATGAACAATATAGATGATAATAAGAACAAAAATCAAATATTCACTGATGAAGCAAAGGACATTGATGGGAAGAAAAAACATCTAAGTGTTTACAAAGAAAATCAAAGAAATGAGAAATATGACAAAAAATTATTTTTAAAAAAACAAAGTCAGTTTTATAAATTTCATTACTTAAAGAATTTTAAATTTGCTATTCCGAACAAAGCAACTATCCCCTTTAATAATTCCATTTTTTCCTTACAAAGAAATCAATATAAATCAAATGTGTATTTTGAGTTTATACTGACAAATATTAACCTAGGTAGATATAGAAGGAATATTCTGAACGTAAATTACAATAGTTGTAACTCAATTACGAAGAATAGGACACATATGCATTGTATAAATTTTAATAAGTTAAAAAATCATAAGAGGAAAAATGGTAAAAGGGATAATAATGCATTGATATCAGGTGATATGTCGTCTCCTGTACATAATCCAATGCTTAGCCCTGTACATAATCCAATGCTTAGCCCTGTACATAATCCAATGCTTAGCCCTGTACATAATCCAATGCTTAGCCCTGTGCATAATCCAATGCTTAGCCCTGTGCATAATCCAATGCTTAGCCCTGTACATAATCCAATGCTTAGCCCTGTACATAATCCAATGCTTAGCCCTGTACATAATCCAATGCTTAGCCCTGTGCATAATCCAATGCTTAACCCTGTACATAATCCAATGCTTAACCCTGTACATAATCCAATGCTTAACCCTGTACATAATCCAATGCTTAACGCTGCACATAATCCAATGATTAGCCCTGTACATAATTCATTGCTTAACCTTATGCATAATCCTCTGCATAACACTGTGCTTAAAGACAAGACGCACCAATCACCAGAACAGAACAGCAGCAATAATAATGATATGAATGGAGATGTAATTAAGGATATATCGAATATAGACTCTATTGCAATTGCTGTTGAAAAGGAAACTTCTGAAAATTTTACAGAGGATAGGAGCAGCAGTAAGAATATGAATGATTGTAATGGTGTTGATGATGGTAATACCACTAATTTTGCTAATGCCGCTAATTCCCATAACAGTGGTAATAATAATAGTAGGAACCTTACCGTGTATGTGCAGGGGAAGGAAAGCAAAACAAATGTTGATGACAAAAAGAAGCTGCTAAGTGTTGGAAGTATAACGAATACGGATAAAGTAAATATTAAGAATACAAATAATATTAAGAATATTAATAAAGAAATATGTGTTTTATTTTCTCGTTATGTACATAATATAAAAGAACAAAAAAAAATTATAAGAAAATTATTAGAAAATATAAAGAGCGAAAAAAAGAAACCATACCAATATTGGTATTCTGTGGAAGATAAGATGATTAACTTTTATATAAATGAATATCTAAAGAACAAATTAAATACAAAACATACATATACATTATCAAAACAAATAATAGACTTATTAAAAATACGAATTCTAGTAAATAATAGTTCTCATTTGCCTAATAGTTGGACAGAAAAGGCTTTGTGTAATATTTGCAGTCAAGGAGAAGACTGGGAAGATAATCCAATAGTATTTTGTGACTGTTGTTACACACCTATGCATTCCTTTTGTACAGGCTCGAAAAACATTAAAAACTATAATTTCGTAAGAAAAATTTCAAGCAAATCTGAATTAAATAACTCAGAAGAGGCTATAAACGAGAATATTAACAATGTCAATAATAATAATGGCAGTACTTATATGGGTAATCATAACAGTAGTAACTTTAGTGCATTGGGAAGTAGTACCAATAATAATAATAATAAAAACATCTCATCTAATACCAATAAGAAGAAGGTTTCAAAAAAGATCAACATTAATATTATTAATTCGTTATTATCTGATAATTATATTAGCGTAAATTCCCCGTATAGCATTTTTAACTCCATAATAAAAGGAGTAAGTAATGACAGTAAATTGTTTGACAACGAAAAGTCAAATGAAATGAAGTATCAGTGGAAATGTGAGCTATTAGGAGATAACAATAGAGTACCAGACATTGCTAATGTAAACATTAGATGTGATGGTAGTAATAACGATGGTAGTAGTAATGTTACCCCCCTGTACAACGGTAATGTGGAAAGCGAAGGAGAAACGACGAAGGAAGGTTACCTGAGAAATAAAAAGTACGAACAGAACAAAAATGCGGATAAGTTCCATAACCCATATACGAATGAAGAAAATAAAAGCAGTGAACTAAAAGTTGAAAAATTAGTACATGTAAAAAATGAACATGAGGAAGAAGAAGAACAAGAAGAACAAGAAGGACAAGGAGAACAAGAACAGCAACAACAACAACAACAACAACAACAACAACATGAACAGCAGCATGAACAGAATGAAGAATCGTATTACAAGGACATACGAAGCAATAGTACCGATAACATGATGAACAACAAAGGGGATGAAGAGGAAAAAAACCCCTCTGCACATGTGCAAAACAATGTAAACAATAATGGCATAATTAATATAGATAAAATAAAAATAGATAATGAAGAAAATAATAATACAGAAAATACAAAAAATACAGATGAAGAACAGTGGATTTGCCCCTTGTGCTCATATTTAAGAAATCAAATTTTATTTATTGAAGATTCCACGGCTTTTAAAATTATTAGACAGTTAAGTGGTCCGAGAAAAAAAAAAGATATTGATTTTTTAATAAAATCTTGTAATAATAATGAGCTCAATGGAAATTTTTTAAACGACGTTAAGAATGAATTAATGTATTACACACCCCCAGAAGAGATTATCATCAATGGAACTACCATTAGCAGTAGTGGTAGTGGTTGTAGTAATATTGCTAATCATAATAATAGTAATGCTTTTTGCGATGCATCCAAATTCTTCTATAAATATAAGTCCATTTTGCTTCTGTTTGATGTAAATGTGGACATTGCATATTATAAGGAAAAACATAATGTCGATATTAAAGATACACACGATTTTTTTGAAAATATAATTCTTAAAAATGCTGATAAGTTTAAATATAAAATTTTTTTCAATTCTATTGTTGTTACAAAAAATACCAATTCTAATGATGAAAAGAATGACAACAAATTTATCATTGATAACTTGAAGATATTTCGTCAAGAATCCTTTTGCATTAATGAGAATTTAGAAGAGAGTGATATGGAAGAAGAACTAGAAAAGGAAAAAGAAGAAAAAAGTCGTAGAGGTAGAAGAGATAAGCAAAAGTTATATCAAGGAAGAATGGCCAAAAGAGAATTAAAAAGAAGAAATAAATTAAGAGCAAAAAAAGCGCATGGAGGAGTAGGCATTCAGAAGAATAACATGAATAGCAAGGATTCTAATAATGCTAATGTTGTTGTAAGAAAAAGAGGTAGACCACTTGGAAGCACAAAACTTAATAAGATTAAATTACTTAGTAGTATGGCAGGAAAGAATAACACAAAAAATGAAAAAATATGTAACTCGTCATTATTTAATAACGACAGTAGCGTGAATAAACACATGAACGCAAATGCTGGAACCATCAATAACATGTACAGCAACAGCGGTAACAGTTGTGCGGTTAAAAGCGAAGTTAGTGGTTTTATGTGCAATAATAAGGAAGAGATAGATAACAAATTAAACATACGCGCATACGATAACATCATGACGCGCAATAGCTCTGACCATTTCATTAATAATAATAATAATAATAACAATAATAACAATAATAACAATAGTTACAATAGTTACAATAATAATAGTAATTGCAATTATAATGATCATAGTAGCATGTGTAACGTTTTTCTTAAGGACAGATCTTCCTTTTTTCAGAACGAATTAGAAGACAACCATAATAATAGCCTACTTTTAAAATATAATTATAATAAAAATTTTTCTTTTGTTCTTAAAATACCTGTATGCTGCATATGTGAATTCGATTCGTTCTATTTAGGAGGAGGCCCTATCAAAAGAACGAAGAAGAAAAATCAGTGGTGCCATATTCGTTGTGCATTAATAAGTAACTGTGTTATCAATGACAAAATAGAAATAAATAATAAAGACAAAACGAAATATAAATGCTCCTTATGTTTACGAACAAATAATACAGGAATAATAAAATGTAACATAGCAGACTGTTATAAATATTATCATATATCTTGTGCTACGTCATCCAATAAATATTTAATAGAATTAAATGATTCGAACAAACTAGTATTATTTTGTTCTAGCCATTCACAAAGAAAAGCTCCAACCGAAATTTTAAGAAAATATCAAATTCTTAGAGAAAAAGAATTTAATAAAAATAAATTAGAAGACAAATTGAATATGTCTAAACTATTTGATGCATATGTTTTACAGTCCTATTTAAAAATAAGTGATTTGAAATTATTTAATTTATTATCCCTTTCATCCCAATCCATATTTGACAAATTCGTTTATTTTAATTATGATAAATATAATGAAAAAGCTAGAATTAATAACAATTTGGCTGTTTCTGAAGAATTTAATGACTTCACTCAGAATTTTGATCATGTGTTATTCAAACAACCAAATGATATTTTTTCCAATATGGTGGAAATTAACAAAGTGAAGAAAAAATATTCAATAGAAATCGGTGGTACCACCTCTATTGGGGGAGATAATATTATATTGGACTCCCAAGAAACAAGCAAAAATGTTACTAGTGTAGGTGAAATTGAAAAAGAGGAAAGTGTAGCACGTGTGGAGGTGGAAGTACATAAAGAGAAAGAAGTACATAAAGAAAAGGAAGAAGTACATAAAGAAAAGGAAGAAGTGCATAAAGAAAAGGAAGAAGTACATAAAGAAAAGGAAGAAGTACATAAAGAAAAGGAAGAAGTGCATAAAGAGAAGGAAGAAGTACATAAAGAGAAGGAAGAAGTACATAAAGAGAAGGAAGAAGTACATAAAGAGAAGGAAGAAGTACATAAAGAGAAGGAAGAAGTACATGATGATGAAGAGTCTGACAGGGAAGCGGAAAAGCTGTTCCACGAACTCGAAGAAAGAAACAAGAATAAAAACACACCAACAGATCTATTCGATATTGACAAAATAAACAAAATTAGCAACACAAAATGTACCAATATAATAAGTATAAGTAGCTTTAAAAATATATATAATGAAAATTTATTAGATGAGGATTCGTTACTAAAGTTACTAACATATGACTTCTTAAACATGCAGAAGGATTTACAAGAATTTAACAGTATTATTTTAAGTGATAAATATAAAAAGCTAAAAAATTTTGAAAATATTTTATTATTATATCCTCACTTTAATGATTTCCAATTAAGAAAATTATCTGAGCTTATATTAGAGAAGTACCATGTAAATATTTGCAAAATGGAAAACAATGATTCGTTTTTTTATTTTTTTGTTAAGTTTCTATCTCTTTTGAATAATAAAAATCTTATGCTCTGTAGCGTGTGTTTATCGAAAGCGAGTTACTCTGAGGGGGGAAAAGAAGAAAAAAAGGAAGGTGTCAAGAATGAAGCAATTTTAGTAAATAGCCGCAAAGATAGTAACAATAACAGCAGCGCTAATATTAACAGTAATACTAACAGCAACGGTAATACTAGCAGCAACAGTAACGCTAATTGCAGCAGTAACTGTAATAACAACACGGCCCTCCTGAGAAGCAGCAAATTAAGAAGCAGTGCGTACGGGATGCATATAAATGAAAAAGTAGAAAACAAAAAAGAAAGAAGACTTGGGTCCTTAAGCGTTTTAAAAAAATGTTCCGTTTGTAATGTATTTATATGTTACTTCTGTTGTCATAGAATGAACTTAGATATAATTAAAAAT
This sequence comes from Plasmodium malariae, assembly GCF_900090045.1. Classification (NCBI taxonomy): domain Eukaryota; phylum Apicomplexa; class Aconoidasida; order Haemosporida; family Plasmodiidae; genus Plasmodium; species Plasmodium malariae. The sequence continues at coordinate 721,159 of NC_041782.1, forward strand.
TATATAAATGAAGACACGAAATTCAAGCATAATAATAATAATATCAGTATTAGGAAAGTTGAAAAGGTAAAAAACCCTTTGCGCACAAACAGGGTAGGAAGACCAAGTAAAAACAAACCTAAATTGGATGCACAGCAAGTAGGTCAAGCAAATGGAGTAATACAACCAAACGGGGGAAAGCAGCCAAATGAAGAAGAAGCCCAATTTGTTGTTAGCCCTGATCCATCCATGAATGAAAAGGATAATAAAGTTAATTTGTCCGATGCTAACAATAACAGTAGTAATAATAATGCTGAATTCTATGTTGACAAAATGCAAAATATGAATGATCCAAATGATAAAGATAAGTCGAAAGATGCACAAAGTCAAGGGGAAAACAAAGATGCTACCCACTTCACTGAAAAAGATATCAACAAGGAGGACGTTAATGGTAGCGTCAGCATAATTCATAATACCAGGATAAATGACAAGAACACTACAGAGGATAATAATAAGAGTGACAGTAACGACAACCACAATAGAAATAGCAGTAACAGTATTAGTAACAGTAATAGTAACAGTAATAGTAACAATAACCATAAAGCGCAGGGCGAAAACGTAGACAACAACGACTATGTGTATGAAAGGGGAGCAGATACGAGAAAGATGGTGGATGTGCACAATGAAACGTGTGATATGCATATTAAAGATGCGCATATAGAAACCACCACAGATATACCAAATAAGAATAAAGAAGGTATAAATGAAAATTCTCCTACGAGAAAAGAAAACGTAGTTAATGTAAATGATGCAGAAGGTATATATACAAGAAGTACGAAAGCGCACAATAATTTAAGTAGTAGTAACCTTATTAACAAGAACGAAAATGAAAACGATTTCGTATGTCCTAGGTGTAAATATTTTAAGGTAAAGAAAAAAATAGGTTTCTGTTCGTACTGCCCTAGATTAGATGGATTTTTAAATTGTTTTGAAGATAAGGCAAAAAAAGAATTATTATTTGTTCATCCAAAATGTCTAGAATACGTAAATACAGTATATTCTAAAAAAAACAATATTAATGAAATAAAAACAGGCTGTAATAAAAAAGTGTGTAGTTATTGTAGAATTAAACATGGTATTGTTATAACTTGTAGTAATACAGATTGTGATGTGTCTTTTCATATTTCATGTGGAATATTATTAGGATGTAAGATGGATAACTTTTTTGGTAGAGTCGATATTTATAATCCTAAGAAAGCATATTGTTTTAAGCATACATTCCAATATTGTAAAAAAAACACAATAGTGAATTTTATTAATACGAATAAATTATTTTTTTTTGAAAATTTTTTATATTTCCCGTTCAATCATTTGTATAATTTTCTTTTGGGTACATATGTCTTCAATTATTTAAATAAAAAATGCATAAACCATTTAATGAAACCGATAAAAATAGAAGAGCATCCATCCATTAATACCATTTTTGAAAAAACACAACTGAATGTTATGAAGAGAAATGCAAATATGTCATCCAATGATTTTAGAAAAGTGCACAGAAAGAAAATATGTTTAAGTAACGACAATGATGACGGGCATTATATAGATATAACATTTAACAACGATACCTCTATTCATAAAGACTTGAAATTCTTAATAGATGAACATTCAAGAACACCATCTAATACTCTAACAAATATACAGGACGATGTTAAAAATGAGAGCAATTTCTCCAGCTATGTAAATAAAGCAAATAATGATAGTAACAACAACAATAACAACAACAACAATAATAATAACAATAATAGTAATAACAATAATAGTAATAATAATAATAACACTACTACTACTACTACTGCTACTACTACTACTACTACTACTACTACTAATAATAATAATAATAATAACAATATTAATAATAATAATAATAATAATAATAATAATAATAATAATATTAATATTAATAATAATAATAATAATAATAATAATAATAATAATAATAATAATAATAATAATAATAATATTAATAATAATATTAATAATAGTAATAGTAATAGTAATAATATTAATAGTAATAGTAATGATATTAATTGTAATAGTAATATTCTAATATCAAATAAAAATAACAACATACATTTAGAATCAGACTATTCTAATAACCTACTTATGACCCCACCAATAAACGCAAGATTTAAAAACGACGTTATTTTTATTGATGACAATGTGACTGAAAGTGCTGTGTCTGTATTATCAGAAAATGAAACAGAAGAACTTCGATCTTTTCAAAATGTTTCATTTTTTAATTCTAAAGGGTATGCACACATAAACAATATTGTTAATAATAGCTACATGCAATATATGAGGAAAATTCCTGACAGTCCGAATGGTATTATACCATTCTTTAACTATAATGGTAATAACAACATGATGGCGAACAATAGCATGACAAGTAACAACATGCCAGCAAGTAACAACTTGTATAACTATTCTAACACAAAATATGAAGATAGTAAAAATACGAAAAATGCGTTTGCTCATATAAATGATAAGTATAACCATTTAGAAAAAAAGAGAAAGAAATATGTGCTGCAAACCAATAATAATAATATTGACGGAGTGAGAAAAAGTAGTCAAAACGATGTTAACACAAATATCAAATGGGACAATAGTAGTAATAACAACACAGAGATAAAAATAGATGGTAGGAAAAAAAGAAGATATAGAAAAAATAAAAATAGTAACACTAGTAACAATACTAACAAGGTGGGAGGTGATTCAAATTTAAGCACTTTTAATAACGTACATAATAACGAACAGGCTGCATTTGCTCATTCAAATAATAATATTGCAAGTACAGACAAACGACATCATTTTGATGATAGTGCGAATAATACCAACGTTTTCAACGGCTTAATCAAAAAGGATAAAATTGAAATAGAAAAATTGGAAAATACTGAAGGTGAGCATGTAAAAATGGATGCAAATTTAATAAAAGAAGTAAAATCAAATATAAAAAAAGATGAAGAAATTAAGGAAGAACAAATATTTTGCCCTGTATGTAAATGTTTTTACGAAGAATTAAGTGATGGTTCACCAGCTGATGGGTTAAATTGGATTGGTTGTGATAAATGTGAAAAATGGTATCACTGGATTTGCTGTAAATATTCTATTGACAATCCCCCTGATATGGATAACGACTGGTATTGTAGCACTTGCTTAAATAGTTAATTCCTTTTTATAATGAAAAAAAAAGAAAACGAAAAAGAAAAAAGTATACATGCTGAAGAATTGTATATCCGAAATAATGTTAGCGCAACCCTTTTTTCGTTGTCACTTTTTTATGTTTTAAAATTATTTTATTTTTTAAATTTTTCGTGCTCCCTTTTGCGTTTCCACCTTTATTGTTTTTATCCCCATCTTTTTTTTTATTCATATTTCACGTATTTTTAAATGCATTTATATGCATGTATATATATATATATATATTTAAATCCACATTCTTAGCGCAATTGTGTAATCGTAAAGTATTACATATTTTATATGCTCATTCCTGAATAGTCTATTTAACTATTTATTAAATTAAAAAAAAGAAAAGATATTATAATATATAATTATAGATGAGTAATGAAGTTATTCCGTTTCATTTCTTTTTTTTTAATAAAATATGTCTCTTGTTTTTTGTCCTCGCGTTTTCTTGTTTTAACTTTTGATTTTAATTTTCATTATGCCGTATTGTAGGTTGTACTCGCATATATATATATACATGTAGTTGTATATATATGTGCATAAACACGTCATACTCACGTATTTGTATTCAATTATTTATTTAAATCCATATGTACTTCATATATAAACTCCTTTTCATTTTTAAACTTTCAAGCTACAAAAAATAAATTTTTCCTTTCTATTTCCCCTTTAATGAATGTCATAAAGTACGGTTATCATCTTTAAACATGCCTTCAAATTTTAAACTCACTTTTGTACATTTTCTCAATATTGTTTAAACTTAGATTAATTTTCTTAATTTTAAAGCAACAAAACAAAAATATATTTTAAGTTTATAAAAGGAAAAAAGTTTTATGTATAAACTATATATATATATTACAAAAGTTCATTGCAATTGATGGGCATGATTTGCCAAGAAATTTAAAATATGTGTAGAAATGGGTGTAATATATGCATTAAAGCAATACAATAAAAAAAAAAAAAAAATTTCCATTTTTTGTGGACATAAATATGAACAGTGAAAAAACAATGAGTTAGCATATTCATGGAATGAATAAATGGGTAATTCGATTTGTTAAAATTTGCTTCAAAATATATACATATACGTATATATATATATATATATATATATATATATATAAACACATGATAAACACAGGTGCACGAGCTGACCATTTTTAAATGGGCTCACGCGAGGCTCTTTTTCTTCTACAACTGGGATGCTTTTTTGCCATTTCTTAAATCTTTAGAATTAAAAAATAGTATAAAAAACTACAAATAGTATAGGTAAATGAGTAACTTAAAAAGTTAAGTTTGATTCTATGGGTGCTTATTTTTGTACCTATTTGTGTATGTCTATGGTTATATCTATGTACATACCCATTTTTTTTGCGTTCATAAAATCGAGCTTAAGGCAAATTCTATTGTTTTAATGAAACGACACAAATGCATATAGCGCTAACAACTTATTTGAACAATTAAAATGCTCTTACTAATTCAATAAATATGGTGTCTCATATGTAATTAACATACATATATATAATATATATGACCATATAATATATAAAATATAAAATAAATAAAATAAAACTTTTCGCAAAAGATATGTGTTCAACTAGCTAAAGCTGTTAATATGAATTAAAAAATACCTTCCTTGCTTGTTCATAAGTAAATTCATTAACAATATAATCATCTAATGACATAGTTATTTCATTTAATTTTTGATTAAAGAGCTTGGAATTACTATATTTGTTAAAAGCACTTGATTCTAAAAACGATTCTATTGTTTTGTATTTTTTGATAATTTCATGAGCTTTTACGGGACCAATTCCAGGTATTTTTGCACTATAATCACATCCAGACAAAATACAAAAATCTATGAACTGTTCATAATTTATATTTAATTCACTCAAAAGCTCATCTTTATTAATTATATGTCTTTTTTTTTTATTAGTTACAAATCTTATTAAATTTGGAGCTCCAAATGCTAGAGCATCCGTATCATCTGAAACAACGACATCTTTCTCGTGCGAGCACTGTATTGCACACTCTTTCTCTGCATCATTTTTTGTTATAAAAATAGGAATTTTTTCTAATAGCAAATAATTGTAAATATCATTTGCTGTTTTAGAATTAATTTTTATAAAAATGTTCTTTTTAAATAAATCATCAACGCCATCTTCATCAACAATTATTTCAAATTTTCTTTTTTTCGAGTTTTTTTTTTTACATATATTGTTTATACTAATCTTTTTCTCGCAAATATGTTTATTCACGTTTCCATTTGTTTCGTCCTTACTACTACTGCTTCCAATGCTGCTACTATCGCTACTACTACCACTACTTTTACCGCTGCTACAATTTCTACTGTTACAACTATTTAAACCACTTTCACTTAATGACTGCGAATTGGCGGAAGCATCCTTCTTTGATGTGTCTACATTTAAGATGTCAAATAAATTTCTTTTTTTTCGAATGGAATCTCTTTCTTTCCATACATGCTTTTTACACTTGTAATCAACTGGTTGTAATTCACATCTAGCGCCAATATCTTCAATTATATAGAGTGTATTAATTTTTAAAGATTTAAAATATTCATGTTGATTCTTTAGTAACTGTATACTCTTTTTAATAATGTACTGTCTTATTAATAGATGAGTAGTTAACTCATTAGATTTATATTTACTTTCACGATTTTTATCATTTAATATGTGTTTCCAAGCAACATACATAAATTTATAAATAAAGAACGTCCCATCAATTATGAATTTCTTTCCCTTGAAACTCTTTATATCATCTATTCTTTTAATGGTATTTGGAATTTTCTTACTTATAAATTGTATGAATCCTTTAATGGTCATAATATTTCGTAACTTCTATTTAGAAAGTGACCAACGTGTTAGCGTACCATATTTTCTACATATATGCATACACACACGCGCATATATATATATATGCATATGTGCTCGTATGCTCCTAGTTATATATTACAGACGAAACGGCATACAGCTGATTAAGCAAATGAACATGGTACTATAAAAACTTTGTAAAAATTTTACAAATATTGTTTTATTTTTAGCAAAACAATATCTATTTGACAAAACTAATTTGAAAAAATATGTATACTTTTTTTTTTTTTTTTCTTTTATCTTTGTATTTTCTAAAACAAGTACGCTTTTTACTTAACCTATGGGAATCATATAATTGCGCTTGAATATATTATGAAACGTTTCTTTGCAAAAAAACATTCAAGCCGAAACTATGCTTCCATACTATATAAGTTAATTTAGCAAAAATATAAAAACCATTATATTCATGTTGGAGTTATATTTATAATATGATGTGTGCAAAAAAAAAAAAAAAAAAAAAAAAAAAAGTTGATTCTCTCTTATTTTCTTCAGTTTTTCCATTTTATTTTACTATTACAAATAGCACAAAAATATAGCCGCTCCCGTTCATTTTAGAAGAAGCAAAATTTTCTCATCATAAAAGGGAACGTTTTTAGTTGCAATTTTTTTAACATTTACATTTAAATAAAAATAAAATTAAGGAAAAGCCGCACATATATATATATAAATATGTACATATACCCGTTGCTCAGACCTGAATGAAGCTGACTAAATTTTCTGATAACTTAACCGATTATTCTATGAATAGAATTTTATCCATTTCAACTAATAATCATTTTATACAAGAATATAAAATTTTAGAAAAAACAAAAAAAAATAAAAATAAAGAGCAAAAAAAATATAAAAATTTTTACTGTTCGATTACATTCTTTTTCAATTTGTTAAACACCTCAAAAAAAAAAAAAAAAAGAAAAAAATTTTGTGCATAATATTAGCTTCATACAGTATTTTGAATAATATTGTTCTTTTTAGTTTTTCTCAGTTACATGTATATATATATATATGTCCCATTAAGCGTTCAGTTGTGTGTTCATCCATATGTTCACTAGTGTTAGCGTTTCACAAGGTGAGTTCCTTTATTCCGCTTCTCGATTGTAACAGAATATGGTATACGGAATAATAATTCATTCTGCAGAATGTCATGAAAAATTGTACTTTAGTTCTTACTATAGCATAGAGAGCAATGACAAAAACCAATACGTTAGACAACAAGTAAAAAAGGGAAAAAAAAAAAAAAAAATTATAATTTCATATATCATACCTTGATATTTGGTTTACCCAAATTTTTGTAGACCATTATGAAGAGAGTTATTGAGGAAATAAAATATTATGAAGAAAGCAAAGAAATTTTTGAAAATACCACTAAAAATAACAAAGAAAAGTATTTTGATTTAATCGGAAAGTTCCTTTCAAAGTAACTACGAAACACTGACACGTGTAGGGTGTATGTGTGCTAGCGTAGATATGAATACATGTTTGTGTAAATATATATGCTTGCTCGTGTTTATGTATATCTGTATGGACATGCATACATAGACTTAAACCCCTTTACAATTAGTAGGAACGCAAATAATACTATAAAAATAGAAAGCGAGGGCTTCTTCAGAATTGTTGATCCTTCTTTGTTCAAAAATAAAATCAATATTATGTGGAAGGTTTTAAACAAGTAGTACTACATTTATTATTTATTTAATATATATTAACGTGCAACACCTTAAAACATTTTTTTGTACTTTTCCCTTACCAGGATATGCTATACTTTGGTGCTTTTTACTCATGAAAATATACACCTGGTTTGAAAATAAAAAAAGGAAAAAAAAGCTCAACACAATACGTTACATTACAATACGATACAGTACAATTCAATATAAATTTCTTTTTTATGTACTTACAAAAAATTACCAAAAAAAAATTATGCAGGCGGATTATTTCCTTCATACGTTCATTATTACCTTAAGGGAACGCAACGATAAAATAAAAAAAAATATGAGAAATAATACGGTTAAAAAATTATTCTATACATGTCCATTAACAAAACAGTGTATAATATTAATATGTTACATACATTCTTGCGAAAAAAATACAATTACACAGAAATATTTACTTATCCTTAGAAGGACAATACGAAATAAAATAATAATAATATGTGGTGTACATATATATATATATATATATATATATATGTATATCCGTTTCTCAAACACTTTCAATAATGACCCTTATTGCAAAATGAAGTGATAAAACATTCGCAAATTATTGTTATCCATGAATTAATAAAATTTTCCCCTTTTTGACATCGTTATCCTTATTTTTATAGAATTTATTTAATCCGGACACAGTGCTAGCTATACTGTACTTCTTCCTTCCAAGTTACTAAAATTTTAAGATCCTTATGTGGGCATGTACATTTTTGTCCTTATAAACGTGTGCATATTTTTTAATGCCCATATGCACACCTACACAACATGTACCCTTCATGTATATTCCCATGTGTAGAAGGACAGCTGATGCTAATTAATCAGAATTACACAAAATTTTTGAACAATGAAGTCAACAAGTTTCTAGAAGAGCAGGCGAAAGTGAAAACCAAAGACTACAAAATTGAATAAAGCTAAAGAGAATTATATATGGTAAATCATCAGTTTGTTATGTATATATATGTATATTTATATGATGAATGTACACATAACTATTATAGAATTAGCACTGTAAGAAAACAGTTACAACTACTTATATATTTCTAATGGCTTTACATAAAAAGGACTTTATTATAATACAGTACAAACATATTTTTACACGTACTTTTTTTTCTCGAGTGTTATGCATGCCCGGTATGTTGCGCATTAAGCCATATATATGTACAGACATGTATACGTACGTGTAATGCACATATGTGTATTTTCCATGACCCAAAGTACTCTTCCATATTTCAAAGGAGAGACGGCGTTTTATTGCATTGTGATATTTTCAAGGAATGAATTTTTTTAGTATACACAATATTTATCTTTAAAAACGATTCTTTTTTTTTTTTACATTTTTCGTACGTGTGATTTGTATTATATTTAAGGCAGAAAAAAAAAATACAAATGTACAGGCATACATATATATATATATATATGTACGTATAACCAAAAAGTTCACAACTGAACGGAAGGATCAAACTTTACTTCACTTCGTTCCATTTCAAAATAAATGGCAAACTTCCTGTATCTGCCTTATTGCGTTTTTTTTATTAAACAAATTCTTGAAAAAAAGAAAATTCACTTCGTCCAGTAACACAGATTAGCATGTTTGCACGTGTGTGCAAACACATTTACATGCACAAATGTATACATGCGCAAATGCATACATGCGCAAATACATTCATACACGCGTACACACGCACATGGACATATAAATGCATACATATATAATCGGCTAAACACCGAAGCCCCTCACAAGTACAAACCCTCCGGGATGTTTCCCTTCTTCTGGAATAGTGCCTTATCCCTGGCCTTTCGTAAGTCTACTTGTGTAATTTTCATTCTCCTCTCTCTTAAGGCTAACAAACCTGCTTCAGTACATATAGCCTTAATATCTGCACCTGATAGTTCATCTTTTGACATAACAAATTCTTCCAAATCTACATCTGGGGACATGGTCATTTTACTTGTATGAATTTGAAAAATTCTTCTTTTCGTTTTGGTATCAGGGTTTGGAAGTTGTATTTTTCTATCTATTCTACCTGGTCTAATAAGAGCTGGATCTAACGAATCGATTCTGTTTGTTGCCATAATAACTTTAACATCCCCTCTTGAATCAAAACCATCTAACTGATTTAATAATTCTAACATTGTCCTTTGAATTTCTCTTTCTCCTCCACTAGTTGCTTCATATCTTTTAGTACCAACTGCATCAATTTCATCTATAAAAACAATAGATGGTGCATGGTCTTCAGCAACTTTGAACATTTCTCTAACTAACTTAGGTCCATCTCCTAAATATTTTTGTATTAATTCTGAACCAACTACCCTTAAAAACGTAGCTGAGGTTTCATTTGCCACAGCTTTGGCTAACAGAGTTTTTCCTGTACCTGGGGGTCCATATAATATTACTCCCTTGGGGGGTTTAATACCAATATCTTCATACAATTCTGGATGAGTTAAAGGTAATTCAACAGCTTCTTTAATTTCTTGTATTTGTGACTCTAACCCTCCAATATCTGCATATGATTCTAAAGGAGCCTTTTCTACTTTCATAACTGATACTAATGGATCAACCTCATCTAATAATATACCAACTACACTATTAGTTTTATTATTTAATAAAACTGAACAACCTGGTTCTAATAAATCTTTATCTACAAATGATAAAATATTTACATAGTATTCAGGACCTACTGAAGTAGCTATAATTCCATGATTTTCATCTATTAGCTCTTCCAACGTACCAACACTCATAGGGGACCCTCTTAAATCATCTATTTTTAATTTTACATAATTTTTATCATCAGTAGTTTTTATCTGTTCTTGATTTGTTATAAATTCTTCTTCTAATAACAAATAATCTTTTATCCTCTCTAATTTCAGTAATTTTAATCTACACTTAGTATTAGGTGTAACGTTAGGTAATTTAGAATGTCCCGGAGCTCCTTTTTTTTTTTTTTTTCTTTTTCCTATATGTGAAGGTGGAGCACTTTCAAGTTTTTTCTTCTCCTTGTCCTTTCCTTTATCTTTGTCGTCTTTTTTACCTAGATGGAGAGAATAAAAAATAATATTAAAATAATAAAATAAATAAAAATAGCTAGAATATAAAACAAACACTTTTGTATTTACATGCACAAAAAAAACCTTCATTATGCTTCAACTATTCAGTACTTAGCAATTTACTTACAACAATAATGTTGTACCGAATTTTACTTATGTACAACCCTTATGTACATATAAATAAATTAATATCATCATATATATGATATGCCATCTTTTTATTAACACAATTTAAAATTAAATCTTAAATTACCCAAAAATCCGTAAGGGTTATTGTTCATACCTCCTTGCGCATTTCCCATTCTTATTTTTCGTATTTATTCAAACGTAAAGGCACATGTGCATTTATATCAACATGTAAAAACACATACATATATATATATTTATATATATATATATATATTTATTTATTTATTTATTTACACCTGTGTATATATGTATACATACGTATGTACGTCCTGTACTATTCTCGGCTTGCCTTTTTCTTCTTTTCAGCTAATATATATGTATATATGGATTTTTTTGCAAAATATAAGCAACGTATTTTTATATGAATATTCATAAATACTATTCTTATAATCCTTATTTTGATATACAAAAACCTATTTTGTTGAATAATGCTGGTTAATTTGTAGCCTTTTTATTCGTTTTTATCTTATACATTATTTAATATGTTGCTCTTTTGAGTATTTCCTATTATTTTCTGGATTAATAATTTTCTTCGCATTATTTAGCCAAAAAATTTTTTTTGTTTTTTTTTATTACTCACACATTTTGTTTTTTATTTATTTGCAGTATTATAGAGCCAACAAGGGCAAAAATACTATGTACAGTTAGCAACGTTCGTACTTACTCATATATTGCGGTATAAAATTGTACATAAATATATATATATATATATATATATTTATATACATACATAAATATGGAAAAAAGGATTAATTTTTTTTTTATATGCTCAAATGAGGAGAGAAAAAAATCCAATTGAGATTAGTAAAAAATTATTTTTACTTGATCACATCCAAAAGAAAAAATAAGGAAAAAGAAAATGGCAAAAGTTTGTTATTAACCAAAATGTATACATATGTAATACATATATTTTATATATATACTTATATTTATACATATATAGAGAATGTACATATAATATACATATGCATATGTGCACACAAATTTATGTGACACGTGTATTTATATCTTCTATTAAATTAGTACCCAAACAAAAAAAAAAAAAAAAAAATAGTTATCGGGACATTATCGTTATTTCATTAAATCTTTAATATTGTTTACGGCAGAGGAAATTGTAAGTTTAATTTTCAACCTCTCCCCATAAACATTCGCGTGCAAATATATACATACTTTTAACATACATTTATATATACATTTATACGTATATTTATATAAACCGTATGTGTACTTGTATGTGTTTTCTTATAATTTTATATGTTTCTGTGTATGTTTGTGTATACGTATTTATATATATATATATATATATATATATATATATATATAGCGTATTTATGTATATATTTATTACATACTTATGTACCATTTATGTTTATATATATACATACATATATACGTGACAAAAGTAACTTATGCCTTACAGTAAGTAGTTGTTCTCTTATCCTTTTTTTTTTATTGGTCATTTATATTTTAAAATGTTTTAAAGCGCATATTGTACGTAAATGTTAGTTTAAGATATTCAAATACACGTACATATATATATATTTATATATGCATGTGCATATATACATTGTATATTTGTTTATAATGCGAACACGTTCGTCTTTCTTTTATTTGCCCAGTCAACTAAATGGACTTGTAAAAATAATATGTTCATTGCAATTTATTTGCTAGTATTTAAAGCATGAACTGCCAGAACAAAATTTGTGTGTCGTACATTTAATTATGTATATTTTTATTAACTTTTACATTTACTAATTTAACCGTACTTATTTAATTGCTACTAGTACATTATTTATTTTATTTCATTTTATTTTACGTCTATTGTATTTCTATTTTACTTCATCTCATTTAGTATTATTTTGTTTCATTTAATTTTTTTTGTTTTACTTAAATTGCATATTTGTAATTTTTTTCTCTCAGAGGAACATCAAGAGAGACCAACTTATTATTATAGTAAATTCACATAAAACATATGAGACACACTGCCAGTGTTACGACATTTTTTTATGTTTGTATTAATGTGTAATTTGTTACCCTTCGTCGTATGGAAAGAGTATTCTTTTTTCAATCCTTATACATATAAACACATATATATATATGTATATGTGTTTATATGTGTGCCTATATATGTGTATACACTTGGAAAAGATATAAAAATAAAAAGAATGACATACAGAAAGTTTTCGCATTAGCTAATGAATGTATGTGTACATGTATAAGTTTCTATATATTTGTATTCCCCCTCATCATTTGACAATTTTTGTTCTTGTGTTATATGAAATATGTTGAAAATTGAGAAAAACATTTTTTTAACTATTTAATGTTGTCCTTTTTAAAAAAAAAAAAAAAAAATATTTGTTGAGACTTAACTACAAAATTATATAGTAAGAAAAGCTTATATTTATAAATTTACCGTGGAAATAAAAATAGTAATGCAAGAGAAGCTTTTGTAAATATAAATAATAAGTGGAACATAATGGAAAACAATTAGTATATAGGATAATGACACGTAAAAAATTATAGAAGAATTTATATATAAATCAAGTAACAAGTAGATGGCACCTAGTGCTTACTATATATTTATATGTTTATATATTTGTTTTATTTTTTTGTTATTATAGATGATTAATTATGAGTTTAATTGTTTTTTTTTTTTTTTTTTAATTGGTGTACAAATTTTAAGTATAATTTATTTTTTAATCATTTTATATTTATTCGTTTTATGTTTATCCATTTTTTATTTATTTGTTTTATGTTTATCCATTTTTTATTTATTCATTTTATGTATATTTAATTTATGTATATTCATTTTATGTATATTTATTTTATGTATATTCATTTTATGTATATTCATTTTATGTATATTCATTTTATGTATATTCATTTTTTATTTTATTTTACTTTGTTTTATTTTTGAAGTGCATTTTTGTGGAATTAAATGGAAAACATAAGTATACTTTTGTAAACTTACGGCTTATGTTATTTTTCAATTTACTATTTTATATTCCTTTATTTTGTAATCTACCGTTTCCCATTTTTTCATGTTACATTTTATATGTCCATTTTACGCGTATACTTAAGCGCACGTTTGTGAGTATATGCACATCTATACACATATATATATATATATATATATATATATATATATTTGAGCACACGCCTTGACATGTTCTTTATTGCGTTTGTTCGCATTTCTATGCGTACCTTTATCCATTTATCGTTCATTGTACATTTTTTTTAAAATAAAATAGCTGTAATTTTTTATTAACCAAAAAGAGGGAAATTTTAATGTGTAATAATTTGCTCATGTAATGCCTACGTATATATATGCGTATGTGTAATTGTACGTATGGGTAAGTGTACGTATGAGTATGCGTACGTGTGTGTATGTTCACGTATACGTATGCATATTTATGTATGTTCGCATATGTTCGCGTATGAGTATATGTATGCGTGTGCAAACGTCGTGAGTCTGCTATGCTGACACTTGGAGCCCTCCCCCCAAATTTTTCTTTCTTTTTTTTTTTTTTACGGAAAATAAAATGAAAATAAGATTGCTGTGTGAAATAATATCTATGATTTTGCTACATGTAATATTTTATAAGGTGTCCATTTATTATTTATTGAGGTATTTAGACATTTTAAATCATTCGAATAAATTTAATAAAAATATTTTTTTTATAACTTTTTTAGTTTGTATGTCAATATTTTCACTTTTTTTATTTGAGTTATCAAATGTAGTATCGAATGTTATAATAGCCTATGTATGGCATATAGACATATGCATTTTAGTATGTGTGTTATATATAGTTATTCCAGTAGAGTTTATAAATACTATATTTGATTCAAACAACTATAAAGAAATAATATCGCCAGAGTTTTATTCTCATTCACATATTAAGTTGATAAAGAAGTATTACATGAAAATAAGTAGGATATACAAACACCAAAATGGAATTAGTAAAAAAATAAAAAAGCATTTATTCCTTTTTCGAAGTATTATATTTTTATCTTTTCTTTGGTTAAGTGTAGGAGCATTAAAAAATATGATTTATAAAAAAAACTACAACTATGTAATTGCAGGTGATAATTCTATAAACATTAGAAAATATATATTATACAATAAACATGGGGAAAAACATGATCAGAATAAATATTTCTACAAAACAGTTTTCTTTTTTTTTGAAAAAGAACATAAATGCTACAATTACTATTTAAATAACTCGGATGAAGAATATAAAAAGGACAAGAAACAAAATTTTCAAAATTATTTTTATCAAATGTATCACATTCTTTATATCGTTATTTTTATTTTAATCAATCGATTTTTATTACTTTACAAATTTGTTATTAGAGAGTTACTAATAAATATATGTGCACTAGGAGTGACAACAAATTCTATAGTTGCTGGTATATCATCCCTTTATTTTATATATGACTACATTATTACCTTTATTTATTATTTACAAATACCAAAAATACAAATACAGATATATAATATTGAAGAGAGGATTTTAATAAATTTCACAAATTATATGTTTAAAAAGGAAGAACTGAAAAAGTTACAGAGTAATATTAATATTCATTCGAGTCCATTTTTATATGAGCCAAAAAGGAGTGCTTACTACATTGGGGAGGGCGAGAAGAACAAGCTAAAGTCATTGGAAGAGGGTATTGAAGAGAAGGAAGGGAAAGAGGTGAACAATGTGAAGGAAGCAAAAGGAGCGAAGGAAGCACAAGAAGGGTTAGTAGAGAAAGCACAAATAGGAACAGGGGAACGACGGAACGGAGGAGTAAACGCACAAAAAATATCCGCAAATAAGCGAAGGAAAAGAAGTAATTCCTTAAAGAAAGCGTCTCTCCTTGTAAGTTTCACGAACAGATTAAAAAGTATGTGCACATTTAAAAATAATAATTTATTAAATTATGGAGGAAGTAGACAAATCACTTGTAATGATACTGCTATTTATGAGGAAAAACAGAAATATTTAAATTCGTCAAAAAAAAAATACCTTAAACGAAGTTCACATAATAATGAACAAGTAAAAAATAAAAAAAAAAATGGAAATTTTAGTGACCATGAATCTACTGTAATTAATTATTTTTATAAAAATATAAGTAAAAGTAATACGAACAATTTAAAAAGATCAAATAGTTGTCCACTCTCCTTTTCTGAAAATATTTTTTCTTCTTCTGAAGAGGATGAAATGAGTGGAGATATAAGTGAAGAACAGAGGTTAAAACCGCCGAGGAAATACAAATCATTACATAATACAGCTTTCGACAAACCTATTAAGTCCAAAAGTAAAAGCAATAAAAACATGACTGCCACCCCTTTGAATCGTAATTATTACTCCATTTACAGCTGTTACGATAGTTTGAATAAGAAGAAAAGAAAAAAAAGGAAAAAAAAATCAAATGAAAAAAAATTAAATGAAAAAAATGAAAAAAAATCAGATGAAAAAAATGAAAAAAAATCAAATGAAAAAAATGAAAAAAAATCAGATGAAAAAAATGAAAAAAAATCAGATGAAAAAAATGAAAAAAAATCAAATGAAAAAAAGGATAAAAAAGCAAATGAAAAAATGACAAATCGAAATATCGAAAACAACAATATATCTAAAAAAATTTTATTCAAGAGTGTAAGTTTCCCCATGAATAATTTCCCCAAAACAATGCAGAATAATGCACACAAAAAAAAAAGAAAAATAGAGAGTGTCCAGTTTTTATATGAACTCGAGAAAAATTTACATTTAAAAAATGTAAATTCTTTTGACAATGATGTGGACTATGACAATGGGGGTAACAGTGATGATGAAAACGATAGTGGTTATAAAAACGATAGTGGTTATAAAAACAATAGTGGTTATAAAAACGACAGTGGTTATAAAAACGACAGTGGTTATAAAAACAGTAATGACTGTAAAAGTGATAGTGGTTATGAAGACAACAGTGATTACGATGATGCAAATAGTTATGACGACGAAATGGCGAAGGTATTTAGTGAACGTTGCAGTAGCCATCCTATTAATGATGAAACTAAAACTTTGTACGAAACAAGTAATAACGAAATAAGGAAAATACAGAATATAGAAAATTATAATAAACTTAAAAAAGAAATTGAAGATATTGTTTATACAAATACAAGTATGTATTATTCATTGAATGCTATACTAAGTAGAAAATTTGAAATTCAAAAGAATACAAAATGCCTATTCGGTAAAATTAATGTCTTTTTAAATTCTGTTATGTTCCTTACAGTAATTTATAAAATTATAATGTCCACTTTAAATATAATATTTACAAGGATACATATGAGAGATCCAATTTCTAAAATTATTGAAAAAATATGTATATTTTTTAATATCAGATATAACACAGCTATTATGTATGCACCATATATATCCTTAATATATATATCTTATATTGTAGCAATAAATATGAAAAAGTTTCTACAACAGGTTATTCAAATTTCTACCTACTTTTCATTTTATTTTAAACTTTTTTCAAATATGTGGATTCTTTTAATTTCAGAACTTATGGGTCTATATTTTATTACTAATTCTTTAATCTTAACGTCTTACCTACCCGTAAATTACAATCATATTATGAACTTTGTTATAAGAAATAATTATGACTATAATGTTTTCCAGTTGCATTCTGATTATGTTTTTATTTCATCCTTTGCGACCACGTTAATGTTTTGTGCCTTATACATGACATATTTTTATTTTTACTAGCGTGTTACGAATTTGAGCTACCTTTTCATGGTACCTTTTTTTTTTTTTTTTATCGTAAAATTCATATTGCATTATTTTGAATTGATGGTATATATATATATATATATGTATATCCCGCACTCCCCCTGTTATTAATTATTTTTAATATGCGTAAAAGGAAAATGGCGAATACTTTGCCTTTATCCTTTTTCTTCATCATTATATGTTTTATATACATATATAGTTTCATGCATATATGTAGAATACTATATATTCATAAATATGAGCCCACTTCACATTTTTGTCTATCCTTATAATTCATTAATTTATATTTGGTCTCATATAAAACACTCTTTTCATTTTATTATTTTTTAGTTGAATTTTGTGTTTATTCTTTTTTCATTCCTCCTTTTTTTTTAATTAACCTTTTATGTGAAGCAAGTGCACATGTGTAAGATTACATGCACGGGTATATATACGTGCGTGTAAATAAATAAACCTATATATATATATATATATATATATATATATATATATATTCAACCATTTGACGAAACTTTTATATGTTAAAATTACAAAGAATTATAGCAATGCTTTACAAGGAAAGGAAACGCGTAAAGCAAAATACGCACCGTGCGTGATACCATATGGTGCTATATTTTTTATTTTTTTTTTTTAATGTAGTTGAAATGAGAAAAACTCCCCTTTTCAATTTAAGGATGTTGTGTTACTCTTAGCAGTGCCTACTACAAAATTAGTAACATGCATGTGTATATTATTTTCCTTTTTTTAAAAAAATTTGTTTGGGGCTAATTTTTTAAACCCCTAATTTATATGAGCAATCCCTCTGTAACTTATGTGGGATACTAGCAAAAATAAGTATACTTGACCATCGCTACGAATGTGTTTAAGAATTTTTTTTTTAATTTTTTATCTAAAATAGTGTTATAACAAAATGGGGAAAAAACGTTATATCGTACTCCATTTCCTTCTTTAATTCTCACTGTTTTAGTTGTGCCTTTTCTGTTTTTTCTGTTTTTTGTCTTTTTTTTTTTTTTACATAACGAAGTTGTAATATGTAAAATAGAAATATTCGAGAAACTACTATTTTATTACTTTCATGTGTTGTCGTACTCATCTGCGGGATGTAGTTCACAAGCATATGTAGGCATTCATATGTACCCCCATTCACAAATGTGAACATTAATACATAGACATATATATATATATATATATATTTAGAGTAATAGAGACCACGCAAAACATGCAAGAATATGAACAGAACTGCTCCTTTTGAACATTTTAGGCTATTTTTCGTTTTTTTTATGTTTTTTTTTTTTATCTCGTATATTTATCTGCTATCTTTTGAGGTTAAGTTTTTTACTTTAACTAAAAATTGCTGTTTTAAATGAAAAAAAGATAAGAAAAAAAAAGTAGTCTTTTTTATTAGTTTTTCTCAAAGACGATTTCAGACTTTTATTTTCAAGAGTTCTTAATTTTGTTGTATATATTTACATGTTCCTTTTGTAAGACAGTAATTTTTTTGTTTCCTCGAATGTAAAAAAAAAAAAAAAAAAAAAAAAAAAAAAAATTCGCACTTCTGAGTTACTGAAGTTTTGCCTTATACATTTAATATATAATTAGTGTATATATTTATTTTGCGAATATATAAAAATGCAAAAGCGTACATATATGTTCAGATTTATTCTACGTAAACATTTGTATGCATTAAAAAATGATGCTTAAAAATGTGTGTGCTGCTTTTATAAAAATGCAGTTTTTTTCTTCATAGGAAACACGTTTGATTTTTCATTACAACGAATATTAAACTTAGCATAAACATAATTTTTGCTCCAAAAAATTTAATACTAAAAAAAGCTCAACTTTTAAAATGGAATATTGCATACATTACTTCGCTTATATACTATTAAAAGGGTTAAAGGTATTTTGTTTTTTTTTCTCATTTTATTTTTTTTATTTATTCATTTTTTTCTTACTTATTTTATTTTATTATTATTTTTTTTTCTTTTAGTGTCATAATATGAACCTTTTTAAAAACTATCTCGTCCCGTTATTCTTACAACTAATTTACGAGTTTTTACAACGTTTCGGGCTCAAAAGTATCAAAATTAAATGAGCACGTATAAAAAAAGGGCTTTTTTTAGTCTCATATTTGATCCGAATTTTTTTTTTTCCTTAACTTTTTTGGTTGTTCAAATGTGCACACATATATACATATATATATATACAAATAATGTGTAAGTGTTTTTGTATTTACACACTTAAATATTTATGTACACATAATATATATATATATTTTTTTTTTTTTCTTCAATTTGTGTAGTTATATTTTTTAAAAAAAAACATTTGTTTGCTTTTTGCATTTTATCATTTTTTTTAGTAACATTTTAATTCATTTTGTCCTTTTATAAGAATTAAAAAGTATTTTAATAGGTATACATATGTATAAACATATATATTCTCATGCACACGTATATGTGTATATATATGTATATATACTCTTATGTACACATACAATTTCTTAAAATTTAATAGGACATATTCTTTCCTTTTTAATATATAGCTTAGCTATACTCATTTTTTATTAGATTTTTGTTTGTTGTCATTATCTTGGCAGTTTTTATAAAATTATCTTCCGTAAGTACTTTTTTTCATATTAAGGAATTATTTTGAACATTTTGTGAGCTTACATTTTGTTTTGTAGTATGTTGATAATCACTTTTTTTTTTTTCTGTTTTTTTTTTTTTTTTTTTTTTTTTTGCAATTTTTTTTTGAGTATTTTACGTATATCTGACAGTGTGTACTTGTCCGTGAAAATTTACCCTAATCCTTTTTTTCCCTTACATGTATAAACGTACGTATGTGTATATACTCGATTACAAACATATATAGACACTCTTGCTTGCTAACATACAAGGGCATATTCCTTTGTCAGCATACATAAACATACTCCTCTGTCAGTATACATAAACATACTCCTCTGTCAGTATACATAAATATACCCCTCTATCAATATACATAAACACAATTCTTTGCCAGCATACCAATACATAAACCCAGTGCATACACAAAATGAGTATCCTCCCAGAAATTAAATATCAATTTACAAAGACGAAAATATGCAAACATTTTTTGGAAAATAAATGCACGAATAGAGATAACTGCAATTATGCTCATGTAATAGAAGAACTAAGACCTTTACCAAATTTAGAAAATACAAAATTATGTAAAAGTGTTAAAAAAAATATAGCTTGTACTAACCCCGATTGTAAATATGCACACGAAATAGAAAATTTACATCCTAGTACTGATTTGGCTACTTATAAAACTACTTTATGTTATTTTTGGAAAAAGAAAAAATGTATGAATCAAAGTAAATGCAGATTTGCTCATGGTATTCAAGAAATTCGACCTTTGAAGATAGGAAAGGAAGAAAAAATAGAAGTAATAAATGACAAAAGAAATGATGCAGTAAGTGAAAAAATAAATGACCCATTAAATGGAAAAAGGAATGATGCAGTAAATGCAAAAAAAAAATTATTACTACCAAAAAATAACGACATCAATATTAGCCTACAAGAACACCAAACAATAAGGCAAAATGAACAAATGGTAGAAGACATATATGGAGAAGTAAATGAAAAGCCTCAAAAAGATGTAAACATAAGAGATGTTTTATCTAATCTAATTATATTAGAAAATATACCCATAATACAGAGCGATTTTGCAACTTTTAATGACGATTTTTTAAATTTTTACCAAAACATGAGCTTAAATTTGAACAGCTTTTCTATATCGTCAGAGAGAAAGTATTCCAATTCATTTTTAAAAAAGGAATTTGATCAAACTCATTGTGCTGATATTTTTCATCCTGATGTCGATATGTTCAATGTTGATTTTCTTATGCAGGATAGTGTAAAAGAAAATTGTACTAGAAATAATGACATAAGCTACGGTGCTAATAGAGCAGTAATAATGGATGATACGAATAACAGAAGAAATAATGATTCAAATGCAGATTTATATTTAGCCATTGATACCCCTACAGAGCAAGCACCTACCGACGATGATTACTTTAACAACATTTATAAAAGTATAAAAAAGGAATTATCAAAAAATTTTGAAAATATATACAGCTACTAAGTATAGGCCCTAATTCCATACTTACGTTTGCACCTATTCACCATGCAATGTAAAGCAAAATTGGCCATAAAAGAACAGAAAAAACGTTCGCACGTTTTAGGGCGAATAAATAAATAAATATATATATATATATATATATAATCCCATATGCAAAGAATTAACACCATTATAAAGTTGAATCGTCATTAAAAGTCAAATGCTCACGTATACTAATAAACCTATGAACATATTAATAGCGTAAAAAAGTTCAATACTATGCGCTAATGAGTCTCATATAACTGTAGAAATTTTTGCACTAAAAATCTGTCTTTTCAGATATGTACCCACACACATATATATGTATGCATATTAACCTACGAATCTGCATACTATCATATCATAATATTTGCGTAATCTTTAACAACGCAAAAAGCATGTTTATTTATTATGGTACTTGCTTTTATTATACACCAGTATAATTAAATTAGTTTCTACATATTATATAAAATTACATTATAATGAAGCAACTACCATGTAGTTGTGCTCTATTTTTGTTTTTTTTTTCAAAACAGTAAATTATATATTTTTTTATTTAATTTTTTTTCTGTTATCTTCGTCTTGTCCTATTTTTTTTTTTTTTTTTTTTTTTTTGTCATTATGCGTTTATTTTAATAATTATTTAAAGTGCATTGAATTTTTTTTTTTCGTTCTACTTGTTTTATTTTTAAATTATTTAAAGTGTAATTAATTTTTTCTTTTTCCTTTTGTATTGCATACATAATAATTTCTTTTATTACGTAAAATCGAAGCCACAGCATATATGTTATTTATTTATATAATTATTTAATTTTCATTTTTATTTTATTTTATTTTATTTTTTCTTACTTTAAATTTTAAAATGTTATCGTTTTTTCATCCTTTTATGACCTATCTTGTCTTTACTTCTCTTGTGTTTCTTTTAATAACCTCGAAAAAATTTTATTATGAATTTCATTTACAGTATGCCATACACTACTCAATAGTACTTGAGTCTAAAATGAAACAGGTTTTGTACGTTATACCCACAAGGACAAAAAGACGAAACTCTATTTCTATTGACTTGTTATTCTTTTCTTATTATTCTTTTCATATTATTCTTTTCTTATTATTCTTTTCATATTATTCTTTTCTTATTATTCTTTTCATATTATTCTTTTCATATTATTCTTTTCATATTATTCTTTTCATATTATTCTTTTCATATAATTCTTTTCTTATTGTTCTGTTCTTACTGCTTCTTTATTTTTTATGCAACCGTCGATAGGAAACATAACGAAATGGGAAGAGGGTTATATATAAAAATGAAAATATGAACGAAATATATAGCATAGATGGGGGTAAAAAAAAAGAAAAAAAAGGATAGTATTAAAAAGAGCAAATCGATTATAACTGACTGTAGTTTGCAAATGAATGTATAAAAAAAAAAAAAAAAAAAACGAGACTTCTTAGAATGAAATACAAAGAAGCTCTATTTTATATTCCTGAAAATTAAAGGAGATTAAATAGCAAAAATGCTGAAAAGGTTTTCCCTTTTTCGTTCAGGGTATTTACTAATATATTAAATAAAAATGGTCCTTCGTTCCTTACGACGAAATTATTCTATGATCATTTTGGTAAAAAGCTTTTTATTTTTAAGAAAATTTAGTCATATATTTAATATTGTGTTGTTATTTTGTTTTGCTTTATTTTACTTTTTTCTGTTTTTTCCTATATTTTTTATATTTTTTTGTTCTATTGTTTTTTGTTTTATTGTTTTGATTTAGTTTCGTTTTGTTTAATTTTAATTTTTTTTTTTTTTTTCACGTACAAAAATAATGTTGCCATAGAAAATGAAAAAAGAAAAAAAAAAAAAAAATATTTATATATATTTAGAGTTATATTATTTATTATCGTGCCAAAAAGGAAAAATCTAAATAAATATATGCTTACTTATTAAAACGTTAAACTGTGATATATAAATGTAGAATTTATAAATATTATATATATATATATATATACACCTTTATAGATGAAAACGAGTTAATTATAAATTATATGTGTATTCCTATGATACTACAGTAAAAGAAGAAAATTTAATTACACATATATACACTATGTGTATACTTATTTTTTTTTTTTTTTTCACTTTTCACTTTTTACTTTTTATTTTTCATATTTCATTACTCATCTTCCCTTTTCCTTTTTTTCTTTTTTTTTGGGGTAGAAGGGGGGGATACTATATATATATATATATATATATTATAAAAATTTCATGTATGAAAAAGACGTCGAAAGTAATGTATTACTAAACTGCAAATGCTTATTTACATGAATATAACTTTCGAATAAGGTAAATGAGGAATCAATAAAAATATAGAATAAATGAATTCAAATTATAAAAACCCTGATATTAGTTTGTAATTCCATAAAAAAAAAAAAAAAAAAAAAGGATAAAATGGATAAAAATAAAAATAAAGACGAAGATAAGCATGACGATATGGAGGTGGTCGCATCTAACTGCGCTGCTGCATGGCTGAGAGAGGTATAAAATGCTAAAATGACATTTTGTAATTTTTAAAATTTGGCCCTTCAAGTAAATATACATACATATATGTATCTATATCTATCTATATATATATTTCTTCCCTTCCTTATGCTTCGACGTCTCCTTCTTCTTCTTCAAATTCACCCTCCTCTTCGGCTGTTGCATCCTGGTACTGTTGGTACTCAGAAACTAGATCGTTCATGTTCGATTCAGCTTCTGTGAATTCCATTTCGTCCATACCTTCTCCTGTGTACCAGTGCAAAAATGCCTTTCTTCTAAACATGGCTGTGAATTGATCTGAGACCCTCTTGAACATTTCCTGGATTGCTGTTGAGTTTCCTACGAAGGTTACGGCCATTTTCAGTCCCTTTGGCGGAATATCACAAACACTCGATCTATTTTGGAAAAAAATAAAAAATAAAATAATAGAATTATATAGCATAATAATATAAAAAAAGAGAAAAAAATTTCTTTTTGCACATGCACAGCTAATCACGTGAAGGAATGCTCGTACAGGTGAACATTACCCCCTAAAACTTATAAGCAATGGGTGTACAAAACTTACTTTGTGTTATGGGGTATCCATTCGACAAAGTAAGAAGAGTTCTTGTTTTGCACATTCAACATTTGCTCATCGACCTCCTTTGTTGACATTCTACCTCTAAACATAGCGCATGCAGTTAAGTATCTACCATGTCTTGGGTCACTTGCACACATCATATTCTTTGCATCAAACATCTGTTGAGTTAATTCTGGTACAGTTAGAGCTCTATATTGTTGACTACCTCTACTTGTTAATGGTGCAAAACCAATCATAAAAAAATGTAAACGAGGAAAAGGGATTAAATTGACAGCTAATTTTCTTAAGTCTGAATTTAATTGACCAGGAAATCTTAAAGAACAAGTAACACCTGACATAGCAGCTGAAACTAAATGGTTTAAGTCACCATATGTTGGAGTTGTTAATTTAAGTGTTCTAAAACATATATCATATAATGCTTCATTGTCAATAACTTGTACCTCATCAGCATTTTCTACTAATTGATGAACAGATAAAGTTGCATTATATGGCTCAACAACTGTATCTGATACTTTTGGTGATGGGAATACTGAAAATGTTTCCATAATTCGATCAGGATATTCTTCTCTTATTTTACTTATCAACAATGTACCCATTCCACTACCTGTACCACCACCTAACGAATGAGTTATCTGAAATCCTTGAAGACAATCACATCCTTCTGCTTCTTTTCTAACTACATCTAAAACTGCATCTATTAATTCAGCACCTTCTGTATAATGTCCTTTTGCCCAATTATTTCCTGCTCCTGTTTGGCCAAATACAAAATTGTCTGGTCTAAATAATTGGCCAAATGGACCTGCTCGGACACTATCCATTGTACCTGGTTCTAAATCCATCAATATTGCTCGCGGAACGTACCTTCCTCCAGTTGCTTCATTGTAAAACACGTCTACTCTTTCTAATTGTAGGTCACTGTCTCCTCTATAGGTGCCGCTCTGTGGGGAAGTAAAGACATGTGCATACGCGTGTGTATATTTGTGTGTGTATACTTGCGGGTGAATATTTGTGTGTGTGTGTACTTGCGGGTGAATATTTGTGTGTGTGTGTACTTGCGGGTGAATATTTGTGTGTGCGTACGTGTAAGCATATATGTTATACATTCGCGTTTAACACTTGCGTACATATTAGGTATACGCAAAAATATATTCTAAAAAAAGACATGGAATAATATGTACACTAAAAAGGCAGATTTTCACAATATCATGTTAAAAAAGGTATGCACAAAATTACAAAATACGTTCACAGTATACATGTACATTTAAAATAAAAGAGTGCTTCATTCTACCCGTTCATTATCTTTTTTTTTTTTTTTTTCTTTTCTTTTGTTATGCTTTGTATTATTTTCTTTTTTTTGCTGATTCTTATTAAATATTCAACGTACACACATGAAAAACTTCCCACAGCACACAATCAAATAAATAATACTTATGTATATACGTAGGGGGGCATGTTAAAAAAAAAAAAATAAATGCAAATGTAGCGCTTAAATGTAATGTGTGTACTAACAATGGACACATGAATTTATGAAGCTACATACGCCATTTTCAGTCCTCTTTCTTTCCATTCTTTTTTAATATAAAAAAGGGAACACGAAAATGGGAACACAAAAACAGGCACATATGAAAAAGCCCACAAAAGTGGGATATAAACCGCATTATGTAGCCACCATCGAACGGAGCAGCAAACGTATACATGAATGCAAAAAAAAAAAAAACGAGTGCCTGACAGACAAAAAGCTGTATAAGAGCTTATGTATATATATATATATATATATATATATATATATATATATATATATATATATATGTCCACACATTCCCGTACGCGCATTCTACTGATATATGTACACAGACATGAAATACAGATATATATGCATAAGCATATATATGAATGTTCTTATATATTATGTACCGGATCTATTCCATGTTCATCAGATATGACTTCCCAAAATTTTGCACCTATCTGATTACCACACTGGCCTGCTTGAATATGAACTATTTCCCTCATTTTATTTTCTTTTAATAAATTTACTTCAAAGAATGATATCTCTAGTGATATATATATGTGTATATATATGTATGTATATATATATATAAGTATGTATACGTATGTATGTATGTATATATATGTATATATACGTATACAGGTGTATAACTCAATAAACTAAATTTAATATGGCAATTCAAAAATATCACATAAATTTATGTCACTTATAATTATACTTAAAAAAAGAGGAAAAAGAGATAATATGAATTAAATAATGGGAAAGGGAATAAGGTCATGAATATATAAATAAAAATTGGATAAGAAAATTAGGGGGGAAAAAAAAAAAAAGATAAAGAAAAATGAATTAAATATATAAATAAGTAAAATATACTGAAAATAGATGAAATTAACTAAAATTAAATGAAACTAATTCAAATTAAACGAAATTAATTGAATTTAACTGAATATAACTGAAATTAGATGAAGCATGATTGATTTATTTATGTATTTAAATTTATTTCCTTCTACTTTTTTCAAGTGTGTAAAAAAAAAAAAAAAATATTTCAAAAAAAAAAATAAAAGTAAGCTTTTTAAAGAAAGCTTAATAGTGGTGACTATACGTAACGCATTGAGTAATATCAGCGTTAAAAAAAAAAAAAAAAAAAAAAAAAAAAAATATATAAATATATATATAATATGTAAAAATATATGTACATATGTATCTTTGTGTTACGCAAAGATATACTAGTTCTCATAAGAAATAAGTTAGCCTAAATATAGGGAGACTTATAAAAAAGGACCCTCGTAAATATAAGAAATGCTTAATATACAGTTTATTTCCTCAAGCGCTATACATATGTATATATATATATATATATATTTTTTTTTTTTTTTTTCCCGTTCAAGTTATTTTTCCACGTGTATTAATAATGCACAATTATTCTTCCTCAGTGATATGTAAAAGTTATATAAAAAAAAAAAAAAAAAAAGAGGACACATTTTTAAATTTAATAAGAATTTGTTTGGAACGATTATATGTATGTATGCATGTATATATATACAGAAATATATCACATGTATGTGTACGTATATGTGTTATATTACTAAACTTTTATGTTATTTTTTTAAAGTAATTTGGGCCTTAAATCATTGAAGTTTTGTTTCTTTGATTCGAGTACACTAGTGTTCTCACGTTTTATGTATACTTATATGTATATGCAATTTTGTCAGCTTATTTATGACAATTTATATTGAATTCTACTGTGTAATAATTTTTTTTACTGTCCTTATGTAAGTAGACAGAGCGTCAGTGAACTTAATAAAGTACTAAAGGATATTCATATACCCAATATTAAATGTACTATGTGAATACTATATTAGCATATGTAAGGCACTTAATGTTTTTTTTTTTTTTTTTTTTTATTTCTATATATATAATGTACATAAAGAAATAAAATATATAGAAGGAAACAAGTAAAGCTATATGCCCAAAATATATTTTCATATATTCTTATAATATTCAGTATGGTTTTTCATTGACGCTATATATTGTGTAACATACCCGTGTATAAACATATATGTATAAGTGTATATATGTTAACGCAAATATACATATATAAACACACACGCAAATTAAGAGGGTGCTGAGTACATGGAAATAATTCAGTAAATGTGGGAAAGAAAATGTTTCTACAATTTTTGGGATATTTAAGAACTGTATATATAAATTTATGTAAATATATACGCATGCATATTATAATTTAAGAAATTTTTTTTTTTTTCTATTCTACATAATTTTATGTAAATGGGCAAAGACACAAAATTGTTTCTAAATAAAGCTAAAACGCTTTAATAATGTTAATTTAAGGTGCTTCCCGGCGCTAAAGAAAATAAAATGAAAAAAAAAAAATATATACAGCAAATAAATAAATAATAATAATGGGATGCCCTTTTTTATATAAGAACGAAAAAATAAATTTTAAACAAGCATTTTTCAAGTGTCCATCGTAAACTTCTAGCGCATATCAAGCACATAGTAAAAGCAATGGCAAATTACTTTTTTTCCATAAGCAAAAAAAAAAAAAAATCTTAAGGACAAAAAAAACAAGCTACACCTTCTGAACTATAATAACTATATGTGTTATTTAAAAAATGTTCCATGTTATATATATATATATATATATATATTTTTTTTTTTTTTTTTTTATTATGCTTCCATTTTTTATGTAATTTTCCTATGCATTAAATTAAGTTATAAGAAAATACATGTGTCAATAACAGCACATTATTTCTAGGAACTCCCGGTCACTTTACACCTTTTCTTTAAAATGTATACGAACCTTGGTATCTTTTCTCTAGCATAATTAATTCTAATTCTTGCGCTGGGTATGTGTTACGTTTTGCTTTATATTTCATTTATTCATTGGTTTATTCGTTTATTCTTTTATTTCGTCCGTTTTTTTTCACTTCCCGTGCTGCAAAATTGTGTGCATATTCCTGCGCACTGCTATAAAAGCCCAAAAAAGCCTTTTACTTTTTTCCTGTAAAAAGGACATTTACGCCGATAATTCATGGCTGTAGCTTATTCATACACATGAAAATATTAAATTATTAAAAAAATAGAAAATAAACAAGAGCGAACGAATGAACGAAAAGGATCTTAATACGCAAATTTGTGAATACCTTGTATATTAAATAAAAAAGGGCGCAAATATATAATTTTTGTGCAAATATTTGGAAATACATGTATGTTCACATATATATACATAATAAACATATATTTATTTATTTCCCCCCCTTTTTAAGGTGCGCGTATTTTCGCACAACTGAGGACATAAAAATTCATAAAAATAAAAAATACAAAAAAAATATGAAAAGAAAAACAAAATAGAACAATACAAAAATATATATATATATATATATATATATATAATATTGGCAAAAACCTACATGGGGACAAAAGTAATATAAAATAAAAAAAAAAAAAAAAATTAAATAAACTATATTAACGATATATAATGCGAAGAAAATTACCGTAAGCATGTGCAGTTCTTAAGAAAAGCTGAACAAAATAACAAGGTAATTATTTTACATAAGCAGACACACTTATCTATTAAATAACAAATTGAACAATAGCGTAATAACACCCCCGGAACTAGTGCAAAAATTGAAACCTGTTCGTTGTATGATACTATATTAATCGTTCTATCTGAATTTTCCTGAACATATACATTTGTCTGCCGTCTACTGGTACGTGTTATATACACTGCCGTGGACTTTAATGCCTCACATGCAGTACTGTAACAACACATTTCACGTTTTTTCGAAGTGGAAATTATTGTAAAACGGGAAGAAAAAACAAAAATATGTTAGCTAAGTTGAGGATAAATACTCATTGCCAACAAGTTATCTAAAGGTTAAAGATAACAAAATGAAGTTTACATAATGAATAAGCTTGGTCTATTCTGTAAATGATTTTTTTTTTATTTATAATATGCGTTATAACGTTTTTCTTATCACTCTTTAATGCATGGCATAACTTAAAAATTAGCTTAAACGACAAAAAAAATAAGAGAAAAAAAGGGAACTAGCACATTGTTATAAAATATTCATTTTAATAAAAAAAAGCAAGATATCGAGCTTGCAATTATAAAATTCATTGTCGTGCTCGTAAAGATGATATAAAATATTATT
This sequence comes from Plasmodium malariae, assembly GCF_900090045.1. Lineage (NCBI taxonomy): Eukaryota > Apicomplexa > Aconoidasida > Haemosporida > Plasmodiidae > Plasmodium > Plasmodium malariae. The sequence continues at coordinate 751,890 of NC_041782.1, forward strand.
TATTAACATAATGACAGTTTTAAATGCATTAAGTGCATATTACCATGTGTTGGGTTAACAAATAAATTAAAAAAAGAAAAGAAAAGAAGCAGAATAGCAAAATAGAAAAACAGTAAGAAAAATGCCAAAAGAAATTTTAAAATCATTGGCAAGGGAAGGGGCTAAATGTCGAAAAGTTAAAGGCAAAGACTTAACTGTGGACAACTCGAATACGTAGCAGTAGCTTAAAGTGCAAACACATTACACAAAGGCTAAAATAAATTCCAAAAAAAAAAAAAAATAATAAAAAATTTAAATGATGGGTATTAAAAATTAAAAGTAAAAAGTAACACACATTCATAAGAAACATGTTAAAAAGGTGTTATACAATAACGTAGGGGCAGGGAGCACAATTCAAGTACAGAATATATGCATTACAACTTTTCATACAAGAAACGTGTAATATGTACTTTTTTATAGGCAAGTTATAGAATTCTAAATATACAACATATAGCACCGTCTGATCCTTTAATTGACCCCAAATGAACAGGACAAAATGATACCCATTTTCAACTTATTTTTACTCATTTCAGCTCATGTTGATTCATTACGACTAAATTTTATTGTCTCCATTGATTAGTGTATCCTGACTCTATCAATTCCGCTTTTTTTAGTTTACCTGTTTTCTACGTCATCACTTCCTCTTTTGTTTCTTAATAAACTTTTTGTTGTTCCATTCTGCCTCTCGCTTAAATCGGAAATCATTATTTTTGTTAAACCTGTTACTATTATTTTGATTTCCATTCGTCTGATTAGGGTTATATTTGGCTTGTTGTTGTATTTGGGATTGTAATTTGGATTTATTTGAAGCATTGCTCATATTTTTTTGTAAATTGTTTGTTATATATTCTAACCTTTTTTCTAAATGGGCTTTACAAGTTACAGCTATGGAGGGTTCAACAAAGTTACCAAGGGCATCAACCCTAGTACATAAAGACAACTTAGCTGCTAATGATCTACTTATTCTTCCTTTAATTTTTGGAGCAGCTTGACCAACTAAAGTTGCATGATAGATCAATCCATATTTAGGGGTTTTGGATTTAGTTTTTAAGGCTCTAAATAACGCTTTTTCTGAACCTAAAATTTGTAAAGTTGAACTTGGATGTTTAGCTAATGACATTAATGACCCAGCTCTTGCAATTAATTTTGCACCTATTAAATCACCTACTAAATATGTTAAATTAGGAGCTATTGTATTCATTCTATATTTTAGATAAGTAGCTAACGATTCTCTATAATCTGTTAATTCTAACAGTCTATCTGCTAACTCATTAATACAATTTAAATCATCATCTTCTATTTCTGTACCCATAGAGATTTCTGCTAATTGTTTTATTTCCTTTTGTATATCTTCTGTAGTTTCTTCTAATAAATTTATATTCTTTGCATTATTTCTAAAACCTATTAATTTAACACATTTTGCATATATTTTATTATCAGTTATAACCTTGCCTAATTCAGGAAAATGCCATCCATACCATTCTTTTAAGCGCATAGAAAATACATTTATTTCTTTATCTAGATCTTCTAACAATCCAACTGCCTGAACAATCATAACATCTACCTTATCTGCACTAAATTTTAACTTGAACCTATTTAATGAATGAGATAAACTTAATTTTAATAATTTCGAATCTTCTTCTTTTACACCTACTAAAAGCTCATATAAATGAGTTCGAATTCCTCTTATTATTTCTTGGGTTGAATTTGTATATGTTACATTAATATTAAATTTTTTTTTTATTATTCCTCCTAATGTTTTATCACATAATGCTAAGGTTTCATTTAATTTAGGCTTCAAAATATTTTTCTTTAAAAATTTTTTTAACCCTTTTCCTAACTTAGATTCAATTAATTTATTCGTTTCATCAAAAGCCTTCTGAAACTTTTTAAATTTACTAAAGCTGTAAAGAGATATATGCTTCCTTGCTTCTTCTGAGTTTTCAAAGCATTTCTGTATATCTTTTACGTCCGATTCAATCAATTTGTTATTCTCAACTTTGAATAACCCGTACCCTGCTGCCGTTTCTACTAGTACCAGCATTTTCTTCCTCACCTCGAATTACCACAGATTATTAATGACGCCTTTTTTCTTCTATGTGTTCCTTGTTCTCTATTTACTTATTGCTTCGTCGCTCGCCTGTCGTTTGTTCCTTCCTATGTTACTTACCACGTCTCTTGCCACTTGCCACGTCACTTCTCGTGTCACTTACTACTGGCTAAATATATATGCTTCTTTAAAAATCTCTTGAGTGATAGGGAGAAAATGATATTTACACTAAAAATTTGTGACACAAATTATTTAGCTGCTTTCCGTAACTGCTTCCGTTAAATATGACAAGTTGTTTTAATTGAATTTTTTTTTTCCACTTCTCCTTTTTCTTATTTCTGTTTGTGCTTATACTTTTAGATTAATTTATTTTTTAAATTTCATATGTTTAAAACAAACTAGCTATTTTACTTTTTTTTTTTTTTTTTAAAAACATACAAAATACAGCTATATATATACAGATGTATATATATGCTCTTCCCCTTTTGCTGAATTAAAAAATTAAAATATATTCATATTCTACAAATTTTTTATCTGTTTGCATTTTGATTATTTGCAAAATGCTTACTATATTTATTGTTGTTCATAATTTGTATTCTATATCTTCAATTTAAAATAAATTATTTTACATATTTATTCTCTTTGAAAAATGTTCCTTCATTACTAACTGCCTATGTAATTTATGATCAAAGTTGTAAAATAAAAACATGGTATACTATCGTAAAATAATATTTTTTTTTTTTTTTTTTTGAACATATATATAGTATTTACGAATTATAATTTTATTTATTTAACGGTGTAGATGAAGAAACGTTTAACATATCATTTTTTTTTTTTTTTTTTTGTATTCAATGCTTAACAAAAATAATTTCAGAAATGTTAAATAAAAAGGGGATATATGTGACCATAAACAAATTCTGGCGAGGAATTTTATGATTATATAATAATAAAACTACGTTAAGAGATTTGGGCATAATTATAAACATACATAATACATACAAACATACATGCATACATACATACATGCATACATACATACATACATACATACATACATACATCGTACATGCATACATACATACATACATACAAATATACAAACATACAAACATACAAACATACATACATATATAAAAACATACAAATATACAAACATACAAACATACAAACATACATATGTACTTATATATATGTATTGCGAACATACTAGCCAACCGCCAGCAAATACTTTTGAGGATGAAGAACAAAAAAGAGTATCTACCAATAAGGATTGCTACTTATATTTAATTTGAAAAATAACAGTTCACTTTATTTTCTAAAGTAAAAAAAAATACATTTATATATATATATTATGTATGTATAATATTATATTTACGTACACTCTTTAAACGTGATTATATATGTTTTGAACATATGCATAATAACAAGAAATGGAATAGTAGAAAGCAATTACATCCCTTGTGTATATTAAGAGCAACTATTATAAACGTTTTAAAGTGTACAATTTAATTGATCTCTCCTATTACGTCCTGAAAATCTATATTTTCAGTTTAAAATTATATTTAATAATCCCCTTTTATTATTATTATTGTGTTACTTAAAAAAAGGGTATTTATATTATATATATATATATACGTATGTATGTACTTTTGCATATACATAATTGGGCCAATTGTTTAAATTTGTCAAAAAAAACACCCTCACACGGTTTTACTTTAACCTAAATAATAAGGTATAGTAAATCGTTTTATAATTTGCCAACTACTTTTTCGTAACCAAAATAATACTTAGATCTGTTCACAAGTTGATCGCATGTGTACGTTTCTTTTTTGAAAATAATTTTAGCAATAAAAAAAAAAAAAAAAAAAAAAAAATATTTTCGATATAATCTGAATTTCTCCATTAAAACATAATAAATGGACTATAAAGCATGTTACATTTTAATTGTAAGCAAAAAAAAAAATCAGTAAGAATAGCAAAATTAAAGAACATCTGCTCAAAAAATTAATATATAAAAATAGGATAAAAAAAAAAGAGAATAATATGAACTGGAATATAACCCAAATATATTTACTCAGAAGAGATAAAAGTCATAAAGTTCTTTTCATTTTAACTTATGTATGCTACCTCTATATATTTGCGTTCAGGGAAGAGACATTTTTACTATCATAAAAACTATTAAATTGCGTACATTTGTTTATACACATAATGTATGCATAAATATATATATATATATATGCATATATGTACTTATAAACATATATATATATATATACAATGCAATTGGATATTTCCGTTTTTCTTTAACTCGTTTTAGCAAGTATTAATAGCATCTCATATACCTTTGAATATTCAGTGTACATGCAGTAGCATATTTTTGATTCGATAAGGCTGAAAACCTTTGCTTATGTTGTTTGGGTCAAAATTAGTACGTCCTTCAGTTGTTTAAACACAACAAAATTGTAACATACCATTGTTAGTATAAATTTATTACTACATATGCTTATAAAATGTTTGCAAAAAATATGGTTTTATTTATTTTAAAACTAATTTCGAAGAAATACAAAGGAATATAAAAGGCGAACTCGACAAATTGCAAGTGCAAAAAATCGTAAAATTGCTAAAGTGAAAAAAGGCAAAACGGAAAACGGTAAAACGGTAAAACGACAAAATGACAAAATGACAAAACGACAAAATGACAAAACGACAAAACGACAAAACGACAAAACGACAAAACGACAAAACGACAAAACAACAAAATAATAAAAGAAATATGTACTTTGCTCAACAAGTTAAAAACTCCTGAAACTTTACCTATGTAGAAAAATATAACAATTATTTTGTTTTACACTTCTATGTTTACAAAACAGATAAGACGAATTTTCTTTTTTATTTCGTAAATGTGTCCTATGCAAACTTGATCCATTTTGTACCATGTATATTTTCCTTAAGTCATCCAAAAGCTTATAAAATAAAAAAAACAATCATATGAGAAGTAAAGGAAAAAAAAAGGCTTTATACGGTTTGATTGAATAAAAAATAAAATTTTATTATGTAAAAAAACGTATAACAATAATATATAACTTAGTGCTGGTTCTATCTCGCAGGTTGAGCAAACTAATAATTCGTCTCAGCAGGTATGCATGGAAATCTTCAGGCTTGTGGATTCCAACCCTTGAGACCTTTTATTATCTACACTTTCTGCATAGTTTATAAATGCTGAAACAAGAGGTCAGCAGAGAATTTTACTGTTTTTTAATTATATCTAAATATTTTTTTTTTTATACAGCCATAAGCAAAAAAAAAAAAAAAAATTATATATATACACACACGTACACACATACATATACATACAAGCGCACATGTAATAAAAATTTTGCGGCAGTGTAAAATTAAAAAGAACATAATCAAAATTATCTTACAAAAAACATTAATTCTTTATAAATAAAAAAAATTGAAATACTGATTTTGCGAAAAAATTTGAAAGCAAGAAAGTTTACTCCTACAAATTGCACAACATAAAAACGTAGCAATACAACGTTTAGGTGTTTTTTTTTTTTTTCATTAATTGGTCATAAATTTTATTTTCACATTATTGTAAAATATTTTAAAATAAGTTTATTTTTATATTAGTGTGTACTACACTTATACAGTGCATTTTTTAAAATTAATTCGAAGAATATATACTAGTACAAATTAACTATTTCTTAACTCTCTTACAAAGTACGAATAAAATACATGAGTTTCACCGGCAATGAAAATACTACTTATTTAATATCGCTATTTGAAGCTATTAGAAATTATAACTTATTAAATGCTTTTCCATGTCTGTAATATGCTGCTCATACAACTATAAACTGCTAAAATATTATTTGAAAAATGATGCCATTTTATGGGTCATTATCTTATGGAGTTACACGTTTAAAACAAAAATTTTCTCATAATGAAAATATCATCAAAATATAACATTTAAAAATAAATGTAAATATATATATATATATATACGTATGTAAAAAAATGCGAATAAGTACGCTGGACGCGCAATTTGAATATAAATAATTTATTCTCATGACAAACAAGATATTTCTCTGTACCTCATTTTTGCAGTTAAATAGAAAGCACAAATATATGTTTTTTATTAAGCATAATTCGAATTAAGAATTGTTCATGCTAATTTGCATTTTGTTATATGAAAAACAACAAAAAAAATAAGAAAATTCCATAAATGACATAATATGCAATTGCACCTACAGTTATAAATCATGGTATAACACAATTAATTTTTCAAATAAGTAAAACAAATTAATATTAAAGTTAAAATTATGTAATAAATTAAAAATTTGCAAACTCCTTAATATGTAAGAGACTTTTTTTTTTTTTTTTACAAGAAAACTTTATCACTAAAAAACGGTTAAGCATATCACATTTACCAGTAGCTCTGAATATATTTTCGTGCTTTCGCATCATGTATAACATATGCTGGTAAATAATAGATCTAAAAGAAACACATGTATGCAGTTATGTGTGTATGTATGAATATGTATGTACGCATGTATGTATGCATATTTTTCCCCCCCCCCTTTGTCATCATTATTCCCCAGTTTACTTTATCCTTTCCTGTTAATAAAGGATATACAATAATAAGTTTTTTTGACAATTTCATTTCACCACATTTATCCCTCTCCCTAGTCATTTGTCATTGTCCTAACTTTCCTCAATCTGGATTTAATATTTGTGCACATGTTTTTTACATTTTTTTATTTTTTCTGTTTGGATCATTTTCATAAATATTTTCATCCTGGTCCTTATTATAATTAATTATTTTGTTACGATTAATTGTTAACCATTTATTTTTAATATCCTTCATTCCTAAAAACCATGCTTCAGCAAAATCATTTAAAAACTTTTTAAAGTTTTTGGATTTACGTTTTTTTCTTTTTCTAACGTGATTATATAAACATTTTATAGAATAATGATTGAGAGATAATAAAAATCTAGAAAGTCCTTTTTTGCACTCCATCCAGTATTCTGTTTCATCGTCTTCTGATATTTGATATACACTTAATAAATTATTAAAATCTTTCCATACTTCTTCAGTCATATCATTATAACATCTTATTAAATATTGACGAAAATGATAAAAAGTAACATACAACTGTTTCTCAGTTAGAACACGAGGGAAAGATTCTAATAGTGCTAATGTTTCTGAATCCGTCAAATCTTCATTAATATCGGATTCTTTACATCTAAATTTTGGCGTATAAAATTCTTTCTCATATGCAGCAACTTTCGGATCCTTAAGTCTTAATAAATTCCTTAATTGAGCTAATATTCTTGGACAAACACAACATGTTTGCAATTTTGAAAATGAATTAGCAGTTGACGCGAAAATTAAATCCTGTAGATAAAGAGTTTATAATAACATTGGGAATATTCATAATAATGGGATACAAAAGGGGCAAGAAAAAAAAAAAAATAAATATAACAAAAAAAAAAAAAAAAATAATAATAATAATAATAAAAAATAAAATAATAATAATAATAAATAAAATAATAAAAAAAAAAAAGAAAAAAACTTAAAAAAAAATTTTAAAAAAGTAATAATAATATAAAGTACGTTCTTTTTTTAAATTATATAAACAGTTCTTACTAATGATAGTATATTTAACAGAACAAAGAGAAACATTATTACGAATTTACAGAAAATAAATTTTTGCAAAAGAAATTTTTTTTTTTTGGACATTTTTATTTGATTGGATGTTGTGCGCATTAAAAGGAAGCAATATTTTAAAATTTATATTTTTTACTCACTAAACAATTCTGATAAAATTTGAATTAATCTTTTCCTTAAAAATGGAGCACTCAACTGGTTCATTTCATGTAAAACCAGTTTGTTCTTAAAAATATATAAAAAGGGGTGTATGTGTTCGGAAAATAAAAATTAAAAAATTTTATGTTGTACATATTTAGTGTAAGCACATTTATTTTTCTTTTTACTAAAAAAAAGTATTATTTTATTTTTTCTATGTATATATTCTGTCAGCTAGCATATATTTTCATAATAATATTCTAATATGTGGGGATGTCAATCAAGACAATAAAAATGAATAAAAATATGAATATTAAATTAAAAAGAATGTTGAAGTGAACAAAAAATAAATAAAAACATAAAAAAAACTAAAAAAATCTATAAAAACATAAAATAACCTATAAATATATAAAATAATCTATAAAAACATAAGAAACACTAAAAAAACATAAGAAAAACTAAAAAAACATAAGAAAAACTAAAAAAACATAAGAAAAACTAAAAAACATAACCTAAAAAAACATAAAAGAACATATCACAATATATATTATATATACATAATATATATAAAATGGTTAATAACGAAGTATTGAAAAAAAAATTGGTAACAAATAACACGGTTTACAAAACAGCATGTATTCATCATAAAACAAATATATTGCAAAGGTCGAAAATTATGTTAAATTTAAAGCATTTAAATTATTAAGCTAAATTAAATCTATTTTTTGTTTATTTTTAATTAGAATAATTAAAATATATAATAATAAATAAAAATAAAAGGTAATTTAACAACACACATAATATAAATATATTAACAAACAATTAAAGTTATGAGCTTCTAACGCATTATACTTTAAAAAGGGTTTAAAAAATAACCCAAAAAACAAAAAAATAGAATAAAAATAAAGTAAAATTAATGCAAAATTAAAAGCAAATAAAAAAACAAAACCCAATAATTAGAACCAAAAACAAAACCAAAATTTTTTTTGCTTATTTTCAAGTCATTGATATATAAAATACATTGAAGTAGAGCTGTTTTGTGAATGTTGCATATATTCTACCCTTGTTCATAGCATTGTACTGAAATTTTCAAATAAAATTTTTTGATTTCACATTGGGACAAATTGGTTATATATACAATACATATATAATTCTTTTTAACCTATGATTTAATTTTTTTAATAGTGAAAAATATATTTATAAATACATATATATAATGTTCATAGTACACGAAGAATTATATGACAACACTTCATCATTTCTGTATTTATAAAACGTTCAGCATTATAGTAATACGATCCAACATTTTATTATATTTCAAAAGTTAAGAATAATTTAAAGGTGCAAATAATTTACGTAGTTGTTTAACTCGTTTGTTAGGAACAAAGTATATAAGAATATTATAAATTTTTCAGCAAGTTGCTCCATTGCTCAACTGTTTTATTGCTTAAATGCTCAATTACTCCATAGCCCAATTATTCAATTGCCCAATTACTTAATTGCCCAATTACTTAATTGCCCAGTTACTCAATTGCCCAGTTTCTCAATTGCCCAGTTACTCAGTTAAGCTTTTTCTTTTCTACTGTGTCGAAAATGTTACCTCACAATTGTAATATTTTGGCATTCATATCTTTGACAAACTATTAATTTCTTGTTAAGTGAGATAAAACAAGATGTTTGTTATACTGATATATAAACACGTATACCTAAACATATTCGTATACATATATACATGTATACAGGTGTGCAGGTACCTATTTTTTAGTATAAAAGAATGTACATTTTTTTTATGAACGCTTTTGAGTAATAAATTTAAGAGGAACGAGGAAAAGTTAATCATACATATCCGTTCAGGAAATAAGAGACATATAAATATGTACAATATATTTTATCTTTCCTTTTTTCTTAATAGCACTTTTTATATTATTTTTATATAAGAAAATATACGTTTTATACTTGTTACCTTTATGAGATTATAAGTTTTAATTTCACATGTGTATATCCAATTTTTTTTAAGGTAACAGGTATTTTATTCATTCAGGAGCAATTTGATTAGTTAAAAAAAAAAAAAAAAATGCTCGAATAAAACGAGAAATGTTGTGTGCTGAAGTTCACATACCGACACAAGTAGAGAAATTAATGAAGGAAAAATAAAAAAAAAAAAAAAGAAAGAAAAATATATTATTAAAAAATTCTTAAAATAATAAATGTGTTAAAATAGAGATTATAAAATAATTATATATATTTTTTTTTCCATTCTGGCCATTTACATAACAAAAAATACAAGTTTCTTAGTTATTTTCATTTTTTTAAGGTTTAATATATATATATTATTAAATACATCTGAATTATTCTTCTTTTAATTTATAAAAAAAAAAAAATGTGTAAATGGAAGTGTAAAAAGTAAAAAATCGTAAATACACTACTTTTATTCGAAAAATAAATTGAAGGATTGTAAAAAAAAGAAAAAAAAATAGTTGACTCAGTACGAGAAGCACAACAACACATATAATAATCCAAAGAGACAGGAATATCAAAATTTCAATTTTCCAATGAAAAACATACATTTTACCCAAAGTGAAGTAAACCGTATCCATAGCGTACGGTCAACACCCAATTTCCACTTTTAAAAATTATGTAGACATTCCGTACATACATATGATTCACACACGTAGGGAAATATATATACATACATATATATAGATATAAATATATGTTTATCTATATATAAACACATGTCTGTACCAATGCATGCATACATACATATACTTGAGAAAAACGAATGTGGACAACTGTGTAACGGAGATAGCTAACATGATTAGCTGCCAATATGTTGGGATATGTTCTTTTCTAGATCACTTGCTGGTTGTGTTGCGTCTAAATTAATTAATAAATTCTTGTTTTTATAATAGTTTATCAATGGAGTTGTTTCATTTTTAAAAACTGTTAATCTTTTTTTCAAAACATCTTCATTATCATCTTCTCTTTGTATTAAGGGTTCATTGGTAATATCATCTTTAAATGGAATTTTTGGAGGATTAAAAATTTTATGATAAATTCTACCTGAAGGTTTATGAATTAGTCTACCACTTATTCTTTTAACTAATACATCATCTGGGACATTAAAATAAAAAACACCATTTAGTTTTGTTTGATTTGTTTGTAATAACTTATTTAAATCTTCTGCTTGTTTTACATTTCTCGGATACCCATCAAGAATAAAGCCCTTCTTACATTGAGGAGATTTTAATTTATTATCAACTAAAGCTAACACAACTTCATCATCCACTAATTTACCTTCATTAATTATATTTCTAATTTTATTTCCTAATTCATTATTTTTATCTGCTGCTTCTCTTAGTAAATCCCCTGTGGATAAATGACAGTAGCAGTGTGACTTCTTCAAGTTTAATGATTGTGTTCCCTTTAAAAATTCAAAAAAAAAAAAAAAAAAAAAGTATGAAAACGCTCAAATTATATATTCTCCACACTATTACGATACATCCGCATACATACCACACGTGGAAAATGCTCAACATATACGTAGATATGTAATTGTATAAGTATATATATATATATATATGTATATATGTACTCATGCGTGTGTATTTCCTCCATTATACCTTTCCAGACCCGGGGGCACCCAAAAAGATGTACCTTCCATCTGGTTTACTCAAACACGAGTACCTTCTTTTGAGCTCATTCAACAGATCGACTGTTGAAAAATTTTCTAAATTGTCACTCATAATTAAAAAAGTCAACACTACTAAAAATGATAAGAGGCATTTAATTGCAAACTTTATTATTACAAGTTTTAGTAAATAGCATATGCATTTCTACATACATATACCACTACATATATATATATATATATATATATATCTACAAATACATAAATATATACAAGTACTTAAATATATACAAGTACATAAATATATACAAGTACATAAATATATACAAGTACATATATATATATGCATATGCGAACAACTTTTTTAATTAAAACGAAATGACTTAAAATTCTTTATATCAAGGAAATTGAAGTATGTTAAAAAGAGAGAGATAAAAAATACGAACATAGCAATATAATATTATGTAATTATTTTTTTTATTTTATTCTTTTATTCCATATAACTAAATTCGATGTAGAAGAAAAAATATGTACATTACGAAGAGTAAATTTATTTTTATAAAAAAAAAAATATATATACTTAAAAGTAATTTACAGTTTTTGTATTTAGTACGGTACTACATTTACAATTTAAAAAAAAAATATATATAATAATATTAATAATAATAATAATAAAATAAATAAATAAATGAACATATGAACAAATGAACAAAAAAATGAAAAGGAAAAAAGAAGAAAAAAGATTATTCAAGAGGAAATTCGATATAGTTTCACGCACATATTAACAAATACAGCACCAGAAGAACTACTAAGTAAAACATAGTAAATAATAATATAATACTAGTAGAGTATATAATTTATATCATAGCTGATTTTTTTAGTACAGTGCTCCTCAGGTGTACATAAAGGTATTTCTATATAAGAACATCCAACTATATAGTAAAGAAATCTATATTGCAAGTACATCTACTTGGTGATTACATCCATGAAGTATGTATTCATGTTTGCATGTAAACATGATTGTATGCTTGTATGCGTGTATGCTTGTATGCAATGTATGCACATATGTATTATGTGCAGCTCATTTCAGAAAAGTGTACGCTGGAATAGGGGTACATTAACGAACTAGAAAATAGCAAATTATCAAAACACAAAAAATAATATTTACCCCTACTTTTTAGGCTACTATATTATAGCAAAAAGACTACTAATCTAGGTATTAGTAGTAAATATAACAAAATTCTGAAAATATAAAAAAAAAAAAAAAAACAAATAGAAAGGTGTTATTTATATTCCGATCTTTATAATATATATATGATGCAGATGTAATTATTTTGATAAAACAAATATGCAATTGTTTTTGTCTACTTATATAAAACAGGATACAGTAGATATTTATTTAAAAGTACAGCAGACAAAACCACAGCTAATATAAACGTTTGCAGCAAGTATTATTTTCGTGCATGTTCGTATGTAAATATAGATGTATATGCTCTTACGCATATATATATGTATGTTGGTGTATATATGTATATGCATGTAAGTATATATATGTGCGCGTATTCATTATTGTGATCCTATCGATCTGTTCCACTGCATAGCGTTAACTAAGAGGTACCATAGAAAATGGTGTTGTATGTCATCGGCCTAGGCTTGGGAGATGAAAAGGATATCACCATAAAAGGAAAAGAATTAATTGAAGAGTCAGATGTAGTATATTTAGAATCATATACATCTGTTTTATTTGTACCAAAAGAAAATTTGGAAAAATTTTATAAAAAAAAAATTATTGAAGTTGATAGAATATTTGCAGAAGAAAATTGTGAACAGATTTTAAATGAAGCAAAGAGTAAGAAAATCTCCTTTTTAGTAGTAGGAGATCCTTTATGTGCAACTACACATCATGATATTATCTTAAGAGCAAAAAAAAAAAATATAAATGTACAAGTAATTCATAATGCTTGTATTATGTCAGCTATTGGTGAATGTGGTATGCAATTATACAATTTCGGTCAAACTGTATCCATCCCATATTTTGAAGAAAATTATAAACCTACAAGTTTTTATGAAAAAATAAAAATTAATATAGATAATAATTTTCATACTTTATGTTTATTAGATATTAAAATAAAAGAAAGAACTATAGAAAACATAATGAAAAATAAAAATATTTATGAACCATCTAGATTTATGACTATTCAGGAAGCTATTGACCAACTTACTTATTGTGAAAATATTCTTAAAAAAAATGTCATCACAGAAAATACGCTAGCTATTGCTATTGTTCAAATTGGGTCCTTAAGTAATCAACAAATTATATCAGGAAATTTATTAACGTTAAAATCGTTACATTATAATGAACCTCTACACTCTTTGATAATATGTGCACCGAATTTACATGATATAGAAAAGGAGTATTTCGACATGTACTTGTCCACGTAGTGAGTACTTTGTGATTACATCGTGTTTACACCGTGTTTACTTCATCGGGGTGTGTTTTAATTTTGTCTTAGCTGTTATTGTAGCGAGCGTTGTTGTGATATTAGCTGGCATACTCGTTTCCTTTATCTTCGTATTTTCTTATTTTCTTTTTTTCTTTTTCTTTTTCTTTTTGTTTTTTTTTTTTTTTTTTTTTTTAAGCGAATAATCAAATAACATTTTTTCAAGACAAATTTTTAATTAAAAATTGACATCTTCTCACGTGTTTCGCAGTGCACAAATTTGAAATCCAAAATGCCTACATAATGTGGTTTATTTTTACCCCGTACTCAAAAATAAAAAGAAGAGAAGCGAACGAAAAGAAAAGAAAGTTTGCTTCTTCTTCTACTTCTTCTACTTCTTTTACTTCTTCTGCTTCTTCTGCTTCTTCTGCTTCCTCTGCTTCTTCTACTTATTTTACTTCTTCTACTTCTTCTGCCTCTTCCTTTTTTTAACAGTTGACGTTTTAAATGTTGAGTACTTTTTAATCTCTTGTATCGTTAACTTAAAATCAGATCACATAACAGTAGTGGTGTATTTACATTTGCACTTTTTTTTAACATACAAAAATTTTGGAAAACAGGACAATGTCTGGCAATAAAATATGATATGGTATAAAATATGACTCGAAATAAAATATGTTTGAAAAAAAAGAATAATTTGAATTTCTTAACATTGCACTTGATAGATATCCTTCTCTTTGAGTTTTTTTTATTCAAAGGAGCACTACGTGTTTACACAAAATAAAAGTATATAATAGTTTAATTAAATACGCATGAATAAATCGCACTCGCATGTTCATTCTTTTTGTTTTTTCCTCTAGTACAGTGCATCACGTGTGTATACATATATACGGGGGCATGTGTATGTACGTATGTATGAACGTGGGTATGTGTCCAACCGCATGTGTGAATGTCTTCCTTCGAGAACACGGTTTATTGAGAGTAATTCCGCTTATATATTCCAAAAATAAAGAGCAAAAAAATGATTAACCTAAATTGTATTTATATCTGCCTACTAAATGCATCTTTTCTTTTTGTGCTTCTCTTTAGTTGTCTTCACCTTGAAGATACCATTAAAATTAAACTAGATAAAATAAATAAAATGTATGAAGTAAACAAAATAAACGAAATGAATGAAGTAAACAAAATAAACGAAATGAATGAAGTAAACAAAATAAACGAAATGAATGAAGTAAACAAAATGAATGAAATGAATGCTTGCCTGTTTCTAAAAGTTTGCTGCGCTGATTTTTGTTCCTTTTTAGAATATGACATAACCAAAAAGACGTATCTAATAATTAGAGAAAACATACTTTTATATAACTGTAAAAACATTGTAAAATTATACTTTTCTAGTGACAATGCTTTTTTTTATTTCACAAATTTTATTTTTATGGAAAATGATATAGTTGAAATTGTTGATTCATTCGAAAAGGAAAAAAGAAATTTTACTTTTTGGAAACCACTTTTTGAATTCTTACAAGTAGACAATGGGAAGAAGTACATTTTCATTCCTCTAGCATATTTTGAAATTAAAAACTGTAACAACAAACTTATGAAAAGGAATGAGAGTTTAGACAAAAAAATTAATAATACTTATGATACTCATAAAGTTGGTTTTACTCAATTGGAAAAGAAAAAGGAAGTGATTCACACGACAGAACAACAGAAAAAAGAAGACATGGTCATTCTTAATGCTCCTCTCACATCAAACAGTCCTAATGAGGAAAAAGGAAAATTTATAAATTCGCTTCTTAACAGAGGTAAATATTTGCCTAAAATTAACTTCAGCAAAAGTAGTTATTACCATATAGATACGTTAATACAAATATTTACGGATTTAATTTTAGATATAAAAAAAGAAAAAGTGAACATTTCTATTAATCCAATATGTTTACCAAAAAATAATTATGCGTCATTTAATAGTGTACTAAATTATATAGACAATACTTCGAACGGTTGTACGAAACAAACCTATAGCACATTTCATAAAATATATTATAAGAATTATTTCTTTAAAATTATTCTCATTAGTAATCCTATCCTTTCATTTTTATTCGAAGATATGATAATTTGGAATTCAGACAAAAAAAAAGACACTGATACAAGTTTATATATCTGTCATGAAAAAAATGTATATAAATGTATACCCCCTAAAAATTATAAAGCAATATTAGAAAAAGCCGCTATCATTTTTCTTATCATCATCTTGATATTACTAACTTATATATTATTAAGAAATAAAAAATTGAAAATAAAAGAAGAACAAAAAAAAAAAAAAAAAAAACGCACATAACAAAAAAAATTGATATGTACAGAAAAAAGTCTACCTGAAATACACGTAGAATATCAGAATAACGTACAAACAAATTTTTGTTCAAAAATTAAAAATATTGCAAACGCAGATTTAATAAATCTAATTGGTCGTAATAAAGCCGAGAAAATTGTTGTTTTCCATTCGTAATACATAATCCATGCTTCCATTATGCAAAAGCTTCCTCTTATTTTATCACATGGTTTTCAAGAAGATCCATGTTTACGTTCTCCTCATCATATATTTTTATGGATTTTTTAGAAGATTCTTAACAAAATGTATATAAATAAGTGCACGTATATATGTATATACATGCATGTACATAGAAGTATATAGGTGTTAGTATTTCTTTACGAGCGTTTGCACATGTTTATACACGTTTATATACGTTCATACAACGTTTCTCACAAAAAATGTAGTACAGTAAGTGCTACTGAAAATTTACTTTTACCTTTTGAAACTTACAAAAGAGGAATAGGGCACCTCTTTATTCTTATTCTCTTTTGAAAGAAGTTAAGTTGCTATAGCTTGACTCCACAATGTTAAATTATGATTATCCTATTCCGAATATTCATGAAAATTTTCAAGCATGATTAGCCGTACTATTTTACAAATTAATTTACCAAATAAATAGGAAAAAAATGTCATATTAATTGTGCTCACTATGTTTATTATTTTTATTTTAAATATTATTTTTTTTATTATTTTTATTTTAAATATTATTTTTTTTATTATTTTTATTTTAAATATTATTTTTTTTATTATTTTTATTTTAAATATTATTTTTTTTTATTATTTTACTTTTCTTTTTCTTTTTCTTTTTTTTGTTTTTTTCTTTTTTTTTTTTAAACTTGTTGCCTAAGCTAAACGAACAATTATTAAAGCATAACAGCAAAGGGCACATAAAAAGTTTACAAGCTAATCGCATAAATATAGAGGTTAATATTAAATAATTTTTTTCTTCTACATATATATAGGGCAGCAGGGGGGGTAAGGTGCTTGAGTATATATTTAAATACTAAAATAAGGAAAGTCAAAAAAATGCTTGGTGGAAAATATAGCATCAAAAAAGCAAAAATATATAGTAATTTTATGCAACATAGATTCGCGGAAACGGAAAAAAGTAGTATAGGATAAAGGGGTAAATGTATCTGCCTATATCTATATCTATCTATATATATATATGCGTACATACTCATGTACGCATATGTAAAAATATATGGGTTTATTGAAAGGGCCCAAAGTAAGCGCCTTCGTTGAACGCTCCAAATGAATAGTCGATAGGATGAATGACTCATTCGAAATGATCAAGTTATGTGGAAGTGACCACGTAAGCAGCCACTTAATAAAAATTGGTTCCTTCAACATTTTATGTGATATGCCGCTAAATCATGAGGAAATACTAAATTTAAAAAAAAAAGATATAACGCGTAACAATAGTGATAGGGAAAAAGAATTGGATGAACAGTATATAAGTATAACTAATATGGAAGTACACTCATCATCAAACAAATTATTACTAAGTATAAGTAATATACCCATAAAGATTCATATAATTTTAATTTCTTGTATTGAATGTTTTATGGGTTTACCAATATTTTGTAAATATTTTGATATATCGGATACACATATAATATGTACGAAACCTATTTTTACCTTTTCTATGTGTGCAGTAGAAAATTTGCAGACAAAGGAAAATTATTTACCTGAATGGAATGAAGAAATAAATGAAACAAATTTTAATGAAAACATTTTTAATAGTAGTGATGATTATTTTGACTTAAAGTTAAGTTTCAAAAATTCTCTTCATTTATTATCATATAAAGAAAAAATAAGCTTCAAGCAAAATGATGAAATTGTTCATATTACTTTATATAGTAGTGGTTATTCCCTAGGTAGCTGTAACTTTTTTATAGCAACAGATTTTTTGAATATTCTTGTTATAAATAAGAGTACATATAATATAAAAAGACATCCCTCACCATTTGACTCCAGCTGTTTGTCAAAAGCTGATTTTGTTTTGTTTACATCATACTATTCCTCTAACCATTTTTACAATTTTTCGCTAAATCAAAAAGAAGAAGAACATATAGCTAGGGGGAATAAACCACCTAATAGCTATAACGATAAATTATTAGTGGATAAAGCTGACTCAAAAAGAGCTACATGTAGTGGTACTATTTCGTCTTCTCTAAATGGTAATACCCCCGAACAAAAAGAAATAAAAGAAAAGATTAAAAAAAAAGTAAATGTATGTATAGAAAGAACATATAAAGATAGCTTAAATAAAATATGCTCCATCGTTCTAAGAACAATAAAAAGTAAAGGATGTGTTATAATTCCGGTTGATTTACATTTTTTATACTTCCTCGAATTAGTAGAATTGATAGGAGTAATTATTAGTAAATATTTAACAAAAGAAGAGCAAGTATTAATTTTTGGTATCATATCAAATATTAGCAATGTAATACATCAAGCAGATTTATGTGCTGAATGGGTAGAAGAATCAAGGAAAAAAAAATGCAGTAAATCGTCTAACCCTCAGGGACCTTTCTCTATCGATACTATGATAAAAAATAATCGATTAATTATAGGAAATGATACAAATGATATTTGTAAATATTTTAGATATCCTTGTGTTTGTTTTATTCAAGATTCCACTTTACGATTTTTTGAATCATCTGTATTATTAGAAAAGTGGGCAAAGGATTCAAATAATTCTATTATACTCGTTGACCCATATTATGACCCTATATCAGTTTTATACCCTTTTCATATTTATCATAAAAATATAAATGCTTATTATTGCCCCCTTCTATGGGATATAAATGAACGTAACATACTTGACATTATAAATGCAAACACAAATAAAAAATGCGTATATGTTTTACCGCACACTTTAAGAAGTATGTTTAAAAAAGATCAGTCGAACTGGGAAATTTACCCTCAAAATGTACATGAGTACTGTGGTCCCAATAAAAACGACACACCAGAAGGGGTTAACACCGTTATTCCAAATAACCCTGATGATTATGATGATAAAAGGAATATTAATGCAACTCAGAACAGTCGTACATATTCCTACACCTCACATGGCATAACAAATAATGTAATATATTTATATCCATTAAAAAAAAGAGAAATTGTTTTCAACAGTTTTTTACATTTCCATAAAAAAATGCATCCTATCCGGTTTACCGTTGACGGTACACAAAAATTAGAAAAAGTACTACGAAAAATTGACGACTTTTATTGTGCCAATGTTAAATGTACCTATTTAAGAAACTTTTTCGGGGATATTATAAAAGAAGATAACATTGAAGAATTAATAGATGAAGATAAAGATGATCAAAAAGGAAAAGAGGACGTGGGGAAGAAAACCATAATAAATGAAATACTTACCAACGAACGGAAGATAGGCTTAATGTTTGGATCTATAAATGAACAAGAAATATTAAACAATTTAGTACAATATGGTTATAGTAAAAATGATTTAACAATAAACTATTCACAAAATATCAAATTAGATGTTGATCAGACTAAGTATTTATGGTGCATTGGGATTAACTCAATTAATTCTAAGATAATAGGTTACACAAAATATGACATTGAAGTTTTTAGCAGTAACACAAAACTAAGACAACAAATTACGGAGATACTGCATAAATTAAGCAAAAGTTTTTAATTAAAAAAAAAAAAAAAAAATAGAAGCCTTTACAGCGCCCACATAACCGTTCCATTTTCCGTGAATTTCTTACTGTATTTTAAATGAAGAGATAATTTAATTTTGACCTTTACGTGGGGGGCTTTTTTTGTTTAGAAACGTTGGGTAAATTGACATATATCTATCCATATCTATATCTATATCTATATCTCTAACGCTATCTCTATCTATATCTATCTATCTATATCTATATCTATATCTATATATATATATATATATACATATACATATATGTGTATGAATGTATGCTTGAATGTGTATACTTATATATATATACATGTATAAGTTTATATCCCATCATAAATTTACCACCAGCCCAAGGTACTGTTTAGGCCTTTTAAGGGAGAAAATGATTCCGTAATTTTATGAAAATACGTAAATATTTTGGTGAGAAGTTATGGAAAAAGGTGTACTGACTAGAGGTACAATTTATAAATATTGAGTTTGACAGAAAAAAAAAAAAGAAAAAATACATACACATGTGTACATAAATATAAAAATGTACGCATATATATATATATGTGCATTGCCGAGGAGACGGCAGCCATTTTTTTAGCATTTTTTTTTTCACGTAAAAGATATTTTACTTTTTTTTTTTTTTTTTTATTATTCCCCCATTCGACGTATTTTAAAATTTTCTCTTCCAGTTCCTCTTATCTGCATGAAAATTTCCCCATATTTGGCCGTGCAATCGAACTCTTTTCAAATACCCAGGAGGATGCTTTTCCATTTTGTCTCTTCTTTGTTTAAAATATAAATAATACTCATCAGGTAAATTTTCTGTTCCATTGTAAATTCCATCAATTTTCAATAAAGAGTTTTCCGTAATAGAGGCAATATATTTTGTTTTAAAAAACCCACTTTTGTCAAATGATGTTGAAGTGAGCTTGCTGTTATTATAATACTCAGTAAATATATTTTCTGACTTTATTTTCAATATATTTGTTTTGGTGTCAATTTCTATATTTATATTTGGTAATACATAACCAGCTATCTTTCTTTCATATGGTATAAGCTCCTCCTCTAGTTTACCTAATTCCATTACACATATTGTTCCTATTTCTTGTACTACATATCGCTGAAAAATTTTTGCATTAATAAAAATTTTCTTTATTTTTTCTACATATTTTTTGTGAATTCCTGGCATTATTTCATTACCATTAATTAATATTGAACGCACTTTATTAGCTTTTTTTTGAATAAATTCCTCTTTTGTTACATTATTAATAGGACAATTTTCAAAAAAGAGAATAAAATCTCGAATTAAATAATTGTTACACACAATTGTACTTATGCCCTTTTCCATATTTAATATTTCTTCAAATAAGCTAGATCCATCAATAAAATCAAAAGTGTCATCCACAAAATCGTTCTTAATAATTAAGTTATGAACTGAGAAGTTATTATTTTTATTTTTCATATGATTTTTAAACCATTCCATATAACTGTTATTATTTAACACCTTATTTACACTTATTTCAGGGAACACAATTGTTGCACCTGTGTATATCAGATTAAATAATATATCAAAATATTGTATATTATTCGCTGGTGAACATACTAAAACGTTGTCTTCTTTTCCATTAATTTGCATAAAATTCGTAAAAATTTTGGACTGTTTCAATATATTCGACAAAGAAAATTTTATACTTTTGTCACATTCATTTTCTTTTGATAACTGCAAATGAAAAGAAACGTTATTTTTCCTAATATTTAATCCTTCCCTATTACCAAAGAAACCATCTTTATCCTCCACAAAATAATCATTATTATTTTCCAACGAATGATTGTCAAAATGTATACTGTTTATTTGGTTAAGGGCATTCTTTTTTCCATTTATATAATCCTCACATTTTTTCTGACCGTGCATAAATTTTTTCGCAAAATTTTCCCGTCCTTCATTTAGGTCTTCTACATATTCTTCATGGGATAATATATCAGGCTTATCATAACAAATCAAAAATGGAATTTGTAAATTAAATGATATTTCTTCAATATAGTGTTTATAAAAAGGATGACATAAAATTAAATCAATGTTATTTTCCGCTATGTAAAAGGAATATTTCTGCTTCATTTGTTTTGCCTTTTTTATAGGAGTAGGAATTGAAATATAATCAAAATTATTTAACAACACACAGAATTTAAACACAAGCTGAGAATAACATGCAGGAAAGAGACAACCTATTTTTTTCTTCTGCTTATAAGACCAATCATTTAGCCTAAAATAATCGTACATATAATACATAAGTTTTTTATTCATCAGATATACCTCACTAAAAAATTCATTGGATGACACCACAGAGTTATTCGTGTAAATATTGAATGAACTGTTCAGCAAAGTTTTCAGCGTTCCAAAACTTCTCCTTGCCGGCAAGCACTTTTGATAAAATTTTATTCCCATTTTTATAGTTATGCATAGACAGAAAAAAATAAAAAAAAAATTACTTGTACACAGTTGACATGTTCATACATGAGTACTGTTGCACGCACGTGTATATATTCATCTATGTACATGTATAAAAAAGCATACCTGACCGCAACATTTAGAGCCAATATATAAATCTCTTATTTATAAACAATGAAAAAAAAAAAAATATATATATTCCATAAAAATTAAATTAAAATTATGAACAAATAATAAATGTTTTTTAAAATAATGTTTACAGCCTCTGAAAAATAAAAATCCAACCATACTTCAATTTTTTCTCATTCATTTTCTTCTCTTAATTTATTATCCACTAAGTTGTTTTTCGTTTATTGCATACAAAAAGGGACATTTATTAAATTAACTATCTGTAATATATTAAATTGTTAACTCCTTTTGCATACCCATTTATTTTCTGGATATGTTTTATTCTTTTCTATTCAATGTATATAACCATTTCGATCAAAAAATAAAAATATACAAGCATTTTTGCATAATTGTGTAGGAAAGGTTTTGTCCATTCCTTTTTTCCTTTTTTCTTTTTTTTCAAGTCATTCTTAATTACTTTTTTACAATGTTTTTTAAGTTGACTTTTTTTTTCTTTTTGGAAATGTTAAAAATTATGTATGTTCTGAAAAAAGTTTTTATGAATTACCGGTTAGGTACTACAATTTCACCTTTGTGTCTATATGTTGTTGTTATTTCGTGTATATGTATACTTAAAAATTTTTGTTCAAAAACTAATTTTTTGAGAATGAGAGTGATGTATTACTAGATATTTCCATTCTTCAGTTTTCCTTCATAGAACATGTTATCTTTCATATTATTTTTTCCTTTCCTCCTTCTATCTTTCATACATTTTCACTGCTAAATGTATATATATATATATATATATGTATATATGTTTACATCACAATATAAAATTAAATAAGGAATAAGGTAAAGTGAAATAAGAATATTTCAAAAATTAAAACAGAACAGTTTATATATCCGCTGTTGCATGTAGGAAAAATACATATATTCGAACTTATATTAATGTGAGAGGTACCATGTAAAATATAAACAAAAAGCATACATATGCGTATGTACTCATACGTGTGCACATGAATTCACACACAAGCACACATACTCTTACGTATACATATGTATTAACACATGCACACATATACGCATACGTACACATATGTACTAATGCAGACACTTAAACGGTTTCACAGTTCAGCCTTTGTGGAAGCAAAAAAATATATTCATAACGCTCGCTCATATTTTGTAATACATCCCTTTCTAGAACTATTTAATGCTAATGAAATCAATGCGTTAAAGATGCATAAAAAGATATAGCTCAACGCCTAAGTATTGAATCAATATGAAAAAAGAAAACAATGCAGTAAAATACAATACACAAATTAAACAAACGCATATACATAAACATATTAAGTGCAATATAGAGAAGTATACTCTTCACTTATATTAAAAATGTTAAAGATTTTTTTTTTTAAGAATTAAAAATAATATCAGAAATATACAGTACTTCTTCATATATATAATACAACACAGTATGGTCAAATGCTGTAATAATTTTTTTTTTTTTTTTGAGTGCGTTCTAATTTGTTTTTACCCTTATAAGGTTCTTATGCACAACGTAAAATTAATTCAACTTTTATAATTTTTTTTTTTGTTTCTTCTCTTAAACGGAGCTTAACTTTTAAAAAATTTTGAATATTCTTTACCGTTGTGTATCTATTAGCGATATATTATTCTTTTATTTATTTGCTGAATATTAGGAAGGAATGGAACTACATTATTTGGTAGGGTATCTATAATACAGCTAACTTTGTGATATTACATATGTATGTTTATATATATGTACAATTGTTTGAATATATTTTTATGTATTTATATGTATTTGCATATATTATTATATATTTTCATATAGTAGCGCATAATTGCATTTATTTTCGTATATTTGCATATATTAGCGCGTAATTGCATATATTATCCTATATTTTCATATGTTAGCTTATAATTGAATATATTATCGTACATTTTCATATGTTAGCTTATAATTGCATATACATGCGCATATATGCGTATATTTCTCCTTCGTGAAACATAAAAATATTGATGTGAAGAAAGCGCATCGCTGTATGCATTTGCGTTAAATGTTAAAATTGAATTATACCTTTCATAAATCGTAAATGATTTAAGCTTATTACATTTATGCCTCCTTTTTGACGTGAAAATTTAACGGATTCCCCTCAATATACACATATGTATGTATTTATATATGCATATGTACATACGCAGGGGAGTATATAACAATATTGATGTACGCTTTTATTCATGTGCTGCAAAAATTACCAAACGCACGACTATTCATCATACGTACATTTCTTAGTATGTACAACTGCAATCCCTATTTTTCCATGAAATAAAATAAAATAAAAATCAAAAAAAAAAAAAATATGGGGAGAAAAAAGCGCAAGGTAAATATAGAACTGAAACCATTTTGCTACTATTGTGATAGAGAATTTGATGACGAGAAAATTCTTATTCAACATCAAAAGGCAAAACATTTTAAATGTTTACAATGTAATAGAAAATTAGATATAGCAAGTGGATTAATAGTTCATATGATGCAAGTACATAAAACCAATTTAAGAGCAGTGCCTAATGCCTTACCAAAAAGAAATGATCCTGAGATTATTATAAGAGGGATGAATGGAGTACCAACAGAAATAATAGAAGAAAATTTAAATAAGTTAAAACAAAAATTAGGAGATAAGAATATTAAAAGACAACAAAGAGTAAATTGGGCGCAAGTAGCTATGGCACCTACAATGGAACAATTTTTACAACAAGCTCAGATGGGAAATTTCTCCTTCCCTGGTTTTAATTCACCCCTTATACCAACAAATAATTTATTACCAAATAGTGGTAATAGTTATACCACTACTAATAATAGTAATAGAAACAATAATAGTAATAGTAATAATAATAGTAATAGTTACAATACTAGTAATGGTAACAGTACTAGTAATGCTAACAATAACAATAATGCTAACAATAACAATAATGCTAACAATAATAGTAATAATAGCAATTGTAATAATAGTACCTTAGATTTAAAAAACAGAAAAAATATACCAGCTATGCCTTTTTATTTGCCTAATAATAATATAAATATGATACAACCACCACCATTAGGTGCTAATATGTATTCTACTATGAATCAAAAAAATACAACATTACCAAACGTGCTCCCTCATACGCCTTCAGGAATTCCGCATAACAATGTAGCATCCCTTGGTTTTACAGGATTTCCTTCAAATATCCCACCTCTTCCTCCAAATAGTTCACAAAAATATACACAAAATATGAACTTTTCAGGATCTACTTTTCCAACTAATTTATCAACAAATATGTATCAGTCATCTCATTCAATTTATATGCCTCCAGGAATGTGTCAACTACCTGATCCTCCTTCAGCCCCACCCATTATGCCTCCATCACCTTCACCTCCTAATATGTATCCATCGTCCACACCAGTAATACCACCATCAGCTACTCCACAAAATATGAATCCTACATCTCCTCATTCTACCAGTTCAAATAATATAGATGCAAAATTGGTTGAAACTGTATCAGGGGATAAGGAAAGTGCACGAAATTCAAGTAATGAAAGTACAAAAAATAATGCACATCATACGGATAATGGAATAGCAGGAAGTAATAAGACATGTGAATAATACCATTTTGTATCATTACAAAATGATGTAAAAATAATATTCAATAATGATGAAAGAACATTTTGGAGCAAATTATTCCGTAAATATGGATGGATGAACACGCAAAATTGATGTAAATGCACACAAAAATAAAAAAAAAATGAAAAACTGAACTGAGAAAATACACATAAAATTAAGGTTCCAAGACCTTCTACATTATCATTCCAAGTTAAACAAGCATTTATATAAGAACGTGTAGTTCTGATGGTAGCACATTTATTCTATTTCACTATTAAGGGGTAACATAAAACGAAACTATGGTACAGCAGCTATATTTATTATTTTATTTTTATTTTTTTTTTTTTTTGTATATATACTGCATAAAAATATGCTTATTTATTGTGTATACTTTTGTTAAGCCACTTCCATATACATAACTTTTTTTTTTCATTTTTTCTCTGCATCTTCATCTTAATCTTTTTTTTTTTTTTTTTTTTTTTTTTTAATTTCGTTAAACAAACCAACGACAGTGGAGCAGTTTTGGTGGAAAGGCCAAATGCAGAAAAAAGATAACAAATTAACAAAAAAACAAAACAACAAATTTTTTAAAAATTTGATAGAGAAATTAAAACGAAAAATGTAAAAGTAAATATAAATAAATAAATATATATATACACATACATAAATGTACGGTGCTTCTTCCCCTTGGTTTTTATCTTCCCAATTTTTAAGTAGGGAACACGAAAATGGTGTCAACTGTTACTATCAGTTTTACAGCATTGCAACATATCAAATGGTACATAAATATTTATCATAATATTTGTAGCCCTTTTTTTTTTTTTTCTTTCAATCCAAGACTATTATTTTTCTCCTTTTATTTTTATCATTGTACAAATTATCCGAAATGATAGAATAATTTCCTTTTTGTGTGTTTTTTCCCTTATTTCGACCTCTTTTTACTTTCAGAATGTGCACGCTATTACCTCCTGATAAGTGGAAAAAAAAATAAGAAAAATAAAAAAAGATGAAAAAGGAGAATAATAAGAACATGTATGTAAGGATACCGCTTAACAAAAACGTACACAAGAAGTACATATATATGCAGTAAATGTACCAAAAAAAAAAAATATTTGATGAATATGCATATATGGCAGTACAATACAATATACAATTCTTCAAAATGTAAACAGGTGGAATTTTGTTTAAAGAAGAATAAATTTATTTGATCTTTTTAACTTATCAAATGTGTAAATATTTCATAATATTTCCATTTTTTTCGTATTAAATGAGAGGGAAACATTATTTTTGCAATACATTATATATTTTTATAAGTACACTATATCCAAGAAATTAAGCGACAGATCGTTTTATATAACGCAGAAAGTAGACCTATTTGTGCATTTTATTTTGGTGCATTCAAATTACATATTATGTACCTATATATGCATATGTACATATATAAATGTGTATAAGTATATATACACATATAAAAATGCTGCCTCATTTTTACAATAAAGACATGTACACATAATTTTACTGTACCATATATTTTGAGAATAAAATATATACTTTTCATTTTCATCAATGTATATGTATCATACAATAATGTACATATACTTAGATCATATGTTTTTTTTTAACAATAATTACCATTCATTTCAGGGATAGTTACCATATCGTTTGATAAGATCACATCCTTTGTGTCTGTATTACATTCTTTTTTTGAAGCATATTCAATTTTTTGATTTTTATCTTGTACATTTAAAAAACTCTCACTACCTATTTGCACATGTGGGTATTTTGTGTCCCTTACATAATATATATTTGAATTAACAAAATTTTTATGTGTACTTTTATTTATGCCTGTATTTATGTCTTCATTTATACCATTACTTATGTCTTCATTTATATCCTTACTAATGTCTTTATTTATACCCGTACTTATGTCTTTATTTATACCCGTACTTATGTCTTTATTTATACCCATACTTATGTCTTTATTTATACCTTTACTTATATCTTCTTTTATACCCGTATTTATGTCTTTATTTATACCTTTACTTATATCTTCTTTTATACCCGTATTTATATCTTCATTTATTTCTTTACTTTCCAAAATTGTCATCGTTAAACTATTTTTTTTTTTTACGTTCAAAGAATTTTCTTCATTTTCTCTCCCCACATTCTTAGAAGAATTGGTTATTGGGTCAATTATAATTACTTCTTGATTTAAAGAACATATTTTATCATCATGTTCTTTTCTATTTTTAAATATATATTCATATTGTTCTGGTGTTAAACAACTTTCAAGCGATAAATTTACTATTTGACCATCCTTACTTATAAAATTATTTATTAATCTTTTTTCTGCAGCTTCAGCTGCCATTAATTTAGGGTTTGTATTATAGATATTCTTTTTACTACTTCCTATTTTTTTACCTACACAGGCATGACTTGATCTATTATTATATACATATAATTCATTATACTCTAAAATTAGGCTATCCAGTAATTCATAGAAAGACTTATCATGACGACTGTGCACTATATGTGCTAGTTCGTGTAGTAGTGTTCCAACTATATCATTAAAATGAAATATTTCTCCTCCTCTTTTTTTTCGAAGTCTAATCTATACAAAAAGGAGGACACGATAAAAATCAAGCGCGTAAGCATATTGTTCATAAGGATAGGTACATATATATACATATGGTATATATACATGTGCGGAAAAATACATATAGAGGAACAATGACACAATTCTGCTACTATCTATTACATTTTCGCATAGTGTTTATCTACATAAGGAACATTTACACGTCAAAATTTTCTTTGATGATTGTTAGTATTTCATTGTTTTAAATTTAACTAAATTACTACCATGTAATAATAACATAAACAAAGAAAAAAGTAGTTAACGAATACCTTAATTTCGGATTTGGATACAATATTTAGACCTAACAAATTTGGACTTTTGGGTAAAAATTCTGAAAGCAATTCAACCGAAAAACGCCTTTTCCTCATAATGGGCTGCAATTATGAAGAAAAAAAAATTTTTAATTAAAAAAACAAAATAAATAAATATTTTTACAAATAATCAAATAAATACGAAAGCATAATATAATGAATACAATCCTTCTCAAACAACAGGACGATACTTTCAATTAATTACGCTCTCATTGGGAAAAATAAGATCTCTCTTAAGATTATAATATATATATATATATATACATATGTAACTCCTCTTTCTCATTTTCTATATTTTATTTTTTTCCTTCTGCCATTTTGGGTATAATTATAATAAAACTTTACCAGCACTTGCTCGGCAGCTTTGCTTAAGATTGATTTTGCCCTCTTATCATTTTCATTTAAAATTTTTATTTTGTGAATTTTATATTTTACATCATCTAAGTTTTTTAAGTTCATGACTTTAAACAGATTTTATGGAATTAATTATTCATAATTAATCTTTTTAAAATCTAACCTTCTATTTCAAAATGTAACAAAAAAAAAAAAAAAAAAAAAAAAAAAAAATGTACTGCACATGCTTATAAACAGCAGTATTGATTTTCACATTTCTATTTTAAATGAATGGTGTAAATATTTTAACAGTTGGAGCGATACTTTCCTGTCACTGGGCATTTTATTTTTAATAAGTGGGGCATTTTTAAAATTGGAAAAAAAAAAATATATATATATATATATACATACATGTATATATTATGTGAAGTCTTATTACGAACAAGCGTATACGCAACAGTGTCGACTTTTTTTGAACTTTTAAAATTATCATACTTTTTACCTACTTTAACTGTTTTTATCTTTTCCGAATTTAACCTAGAAACTGAAATCAGGAGAATTTTTGTTAATATTCAATAAACGTTGTTATATATATATATATATATAAAAAAAAAATAGTAATTAATTATAAAAGTACTTGGTGTGCAAATAATTTAAATTTTACAGTATAGAATTACTAAAAAATTAAAATTTTCAAAGCGTAATATTTTAAAAATAATGTCTATTTAACGGATTAAAAAGTGCGAATTTCTTAAATTTTATGATAATCCCATATATAATATATATAAAATAATTTTATCATTTTTTCTAAGAAAAAATTTTCTGTGCTATGTTTATACTCATGAAAAAGTACTACATTACGCATGTATATAATACCATATATGTTATAAAAGAATGGAAAAAGCATAAACCGTATTAACAGATGATTAAATATGTAATTAAGGTTTATATTCCAACACATATGAAAACAAAGTAGGAAGCATGTGTCATAAAAATAATTATTAACCGTTTGAAGCAACATAACTAATCTTTATTGATTCAAAGGAGATATAAGTATATAATTCGTAGTGTATTTTTCTCTTCATTTTTATCATAAAACGAACCATTCAAAGTAAAGGAAAATAATTTCGAATTTCAGAATTTGATAGCAAGCTACATCATTTTACATATTAATAGCGAAAAAAACAATTTTCTCCTATTGCATATATATATATATATATACATATATTAACGTTATTAAAACAACACTTTGAACAGATAATCACGCGCAATATCGACTTTTTTTCATTATCTACGTGTTAAAATGTTAAATTTTTCATTAAAAATGCGCAAATTAAAAAATTTGTTAAGCCTTAATAACAATGAAACAACTTTTCTGTTTTTAAAAAAGTAAATATAAACAAAATAAGTAAACATAATAACAGTTATATTACACTAATTATAACAATATAATCTATATCTCTACATATTATTATAAAAATAGTATATGGTCAACTATTATTTTATTTATCAATTTTTTCGTAATTCGTTCTGCCTGGACAGTTCAGAAAAAAAAAAAAAAAAAAAAAGCAAAGATCTCGCGCATTTTAATATTATCGCAAAAATGTATATATTAATAAAATGTTAAAAAATAAGTAAATAAATCAAACATTAAGTGAATTTGATAATAATGAAGCAATAAATAAGTATAACATAATTTCTTAAATTATTCTATTTTACTCATTTATTTATTTATCTACATTTTTTTCTTTTTTTCTTTTTTATTTTTTGCCTTTCAAGCTTTACATTTGATTATGTATAGGAAGCCCAATATTAATGTTATTATATATATATACCTATCAAAATTTTTTGCACGTTCAATGCAAATACGTTAGATGAAAATGTATATTTTTTTTTTTTTTTTATTATTATTAAAATAAATTAAATTAGCGTTATTTTCAGAAGTTGTTGTTTTATATCTTTTACAATTAAGTTACAAAAGTGAATTTTTTTCTTCAATAATTTTGTTAATAACCCAGAAGGGACATAAATATAGCATAATATATAACACGCGTACAATATATGTATATATGTATATAAACAATAGAGTATATTCTATGAATATATTATATGCTTAGATAAGAAAATATACCACGTACATAAGATGTATGGTATAATTTTTTTACCACATTTTTTATAATTTTTTTTTTTTTTTTTCTTCAGTGTTTTTCACCTCTGAAAAAAGAAAATAAATAAAATGTAAAAAAAAAAAATATAGTAAAATAAAATGTGGAGTAAAAATAATGCGAAATTTAAAGTTTAAATATAATAAAATATATAACATTACAGCAATTGATTCTCATGTTTCTAGCATTTGTAATTATACTACTTTCAAATAGTATGCTGGTGCATAAAAAGCAATCCAGCTTTTTTGCTCTTGCAGAAGTGGAAAAATTGAAAGGGAAAATGAATTATTTATTAAAGAACGAAGATAAGTATGTTAACCGAAAAAATTTTACCATTGTTTCGAAACAGATTGAAAATCAGCTAAAAAAGAAAAAGAATAGTGGTGATGAACGGATAACTTTGCAGGCTATTATTAAAAGGTCGTGGTTTCAGTCCGTTAACAGTAGTATTAACAATAGTAACAGTAACGATAATAGTAATAATATTAATAGTAATAGTAATAATAATAATAATAATAATAATAATAATAACGGTAACAGTGACAGTAACAGTAACAACAAAAGTAGTAGTAGCAGTAGTAATATCGGCAAAAATTGCAGTATTAAAAATAATAATAAAAAGAGTAGCCAGAATAGTAATAAAAACAGTAATCAAAATAATAGTCAAAATAATAGTCAAAGTAACAGTCAAAGTAACAGTCAAAGTAACAGTCAAAGTAACAGTCAAAGTAACAGTCAAAGTAGCAGTCAAAGTAACAGTCAAAGTAACAGTCAAAGTAGCAGTCAAAGTAGCAGTCAAAGTAACAGTCAAAGTAACAGTCAAAGTAACAGTCAAAGTAACAGTCAACATAATAATAATAAAAAGAGCAATCAAAATAATAAAATGAAATGCTGTAACAATAAAAAATGTGACACACAGGTTAAGAATGAATGTTCAAAGGAACTCCAAATGATGGCAAATTTACCGCATTCCATTTCGAAAAATAAAATACCTTTTAATTTTTTTGATATGGCATATAGTTTGTATATGAAATATAAATTTAATAAAAAAAATGGTTCATTTTCATTCCTTAAGAAAGCCTTCTGCTCACCTAGGAAACCTCCTTTTATAACTAATTTTAAAGTAATAAAACATCCAGGTAAAGTGGAAAGTGAAGACTGTTGCTTAAATGGTCAGGCATTTATGGCTATTGCTGATGGTGTAGGTTCTTGGATAAGGTTTGGAATAAATCCAAGAGAATACCCTGAAAAGTTCTTACAACTTTTACAAAAAAAAATTAATGAAAGTGAAAGTGATAATGTAAAAATAGAAGAGGTTTTAGATTATGCTTATGTAAATAATCATAGTACAGGATCAACAACTGTTTGTGTAATAATATATAATAAGAATAAAACCATATCAACAGCAATTATTGGTGATGCACAGTTTGCTATTATTCGAGATGGTGCTATCATATATAAATCGAAAACACAGCAATATGAATTCAATTTCCCATACCAATTAGGTACTAATGATATGAATAAACCTATAGATGCAGATATTGCGCACTTAGAAGTAAAAAAAAATGATATAATAGTTGCAGGCTCAGATGGGTTATGGGACAACTTATATGATGATCAAATATTAACCCTAGTTAAGGAAAATAAGTTTTCAACCTTATCAGAAAAAATAGCAGATGAAGCTTTCAGTTATTCCAAAATGAGAAGTTGGATGTCCCCTTATATAAATAACTTTAATAAGGAATTTAATTGTTATAAGTCAGGCGGCAAATTGGACGACATTACTGTGTCCTGCGCGCTAATTGGTTAGACATCTGTTCAAAATTTTTAGAAGCATTTTGAAAGTGAAGTCAAAGGCGGAAGTAGTTAGAGGAAAAAAGAAGGTAGAAGAAGTGGGAAGAGAAACGAAGGCAGATAAATAGAATAATGTATCAAAATTTTTCCGAACAAAATAAATGATATAATGTAATAACAATAATTCGCCTGAATACTCATATTGCACCCATTGTGCTGTCTATGTATTATAGTGTGTAACTTAGTACACTTTGATTGTGTATATATATACATGTGTATAAGAACCTTTTTTCCCTTCCCCCTTTCTCAGCTCATTAAATATATAAAATATCTAATTAAAACATTTATATGATGAGTTGAGAAATAATTTTCCAACAGTACAAACCGAAAATTATGGTAAGAATTTTTTGAAAACATACATATATATGTTTATACTGTGTTATTGCTTTTGTAATTTTGTTCATTGTAATAGAATTACATCCACTATTGTAAATACGTTACATATCATTT
The DNA here is from genome assembly GCF_900090045.1 of Plasmodium malariae. Taxonomy (NCBI): domain Eukaryota; phylum Apicomplexa; class Aconoidasida; order Haemosporida; family Plasmodiidae; genus Plasmodium; species Plasmodium malariae. Next base: position 785,856 of record NC_041782.1, read on the forward strand.
GAGTATAAATGGGCTTTTGTTTTACATCATTTTACTTTATTTTACTTTATTTTACTTTATTTTACTTTATTTTACATCATTTTACTTTATTTTACTTTATTTTACTTTATTCTGCTTCATTTTACTTTATTCTACTTCATTTTACTTTATTCTACTTCATTTTACTTCATTTTACTTTATTCTACTTCATTTTACTTCATTTTACTTCATTTTACTTTATTCTACTTCATTTTACTTCATTTTACTTCATTTTACTTCATTTTACATTATTTTTTTTTGTTTCTAAGACAAAAATCCATAAATATTATCCCTATCAAAATTAACTGCATACGTATGTTGATTCTATGCATATATCTATCCATATGTTGTCTCATCACTGCAGTAGCTTCTTTTCCTTTTTTTTTTGTTTATTATAAAATACATTTATTAATAAATGTCCTCTATGGACAGTCATTTTTTGAAAGATGACTTTCACAAATATTTAATTTTTGTAATTAAAAAAATATGCATGCATTCATTTTAAAAATATCATACATTAATTTAAGTTTTCAAAATATTTCAAGAATTTATCTAAATTTTCTTTAAATTCTCAATTTTATTGAATATTGATAATGATCAGCCATTTGGCATCATATTCAGTAAACTCTGCATTTTATAATATGTTAAATTTGTTTCTAGTATTATATACATACATGCATATATACGTACGCGACAGTATTTTTGTAAACCAGGAAACTAAAATTATATAGATCAATTCCATATCCACATAAAAATTTTTCATGTGTTTTTCTGCATATGCCATAAAATTTCCACTACAACAGATTGTTCCTTAAGGTGCCTAAAACGAAGGCTTAACTTCCTTTTCCCCTCGCGCGCACATATGTATGGTTTTATGGATGTTTACGCATATGTATATACACTCTATACACATATATATTCGTATATAAATATGCGAATGCCCAAGTGCATGCTTTCCTAAAGGAGAAACAACAATGTGAGTAATTTTTTGCTATTTAATATAAATGTGTTTGCACCTAAAAATATACACTATTCTTAACGCGTTCATAAAAATGGCTTATTTTTTTTAATTATACCGCTTTTTTTTGTTCGCGTAAATAGCTCTTCTTTATTCGTAGTAAAATAAAAAAAGAAGAGAAGGAAAAAACAAGCAAAAGTGCATATGAAAAACGAGAACTGAAACAAAAAAAGGAAACGAAAAAAATAAAGCAGAAAAAGAACAAAACAAAAGGATAGCAAAACAAAACAAATAAAAAGAACTCTTTTAAATGGAACAAAATTAAACAAACGAAAAGGAATACAAAGGGATGGGGCCACAACGCGGGGGTCCGTACCCCTAACAAGCAGTAGAACAGTTGCTAATGTTTATGTTCTCCATGGTTGAATAGAATTTACTACAGTGCACATTTTCTACCATATATAATTGCTCTTCAGTTGTTGGGAGATCAAGGATAGACAATTTTTCTTTAGTTTTATTTTTCCTCTTCACATTTTCCTTAAATAAATATTCATAAGAATCTCTTTTCATAGAATAAGGTATACCTATTGATTTATTCCAAGCATTGGAAACAAATAATATAAGATTTTCATAATCTAATAATTCTTCTAAGGGATAAATTCTTTTATATCCCCCTAAGTTTTTATTTTCATATAGAAAACGGCTTATATTTAACTTTTCTTTTAATTCTTTCTTATGTTTTTCTAATAAATCATTATATTTTGTTCTAAATTTTTGTAAATTTATATATTCCTGAATAAACATGTATCTATATTTTGAATGCATATATAGAATATTTAAAGTATCTCTTATAACTGCATATTTCACTTTTTCATCTACCAAGGAACAAGTACTAAAGGAAGGGGAATGATTTACTTCAAGTAGCCATGGTTTTAATTTGTAATCTAATAATATATCAAATCCTAGTACCTCAAAACACATACTATTAGAATAGTCACTAATATGAGATGAATTGTAATAATGCTTTAATTCTGGCTGTATAGAGCAAATTGTTTTAACAATCATATGCTCAATTTTTTTCATTAATGAATCCATAGGTAACCCTTCTTCTTTCAATTTTTGTAAAAATGCTTTCCAACTTCTTTTATGACCTCTCGTAGCATCATCTGGATTTGAGGAGTTTTCAAATTTATCTGATTTTTTATTAATTGAAAAATTGGTTAAATGCATATTTACTTGTTTAAGATTTTTCGATTTTGGTAATTTATATTTTTCTATTGAAAATCGTACTAATCCATCTTCATGTAAAAATATGCGAAGAGGATCACAACCTGTTACTAATACATACAATCTGATATCAAACTTTAAATCATTTATTAATAATGGCTTGTGTATATATTTCTGAATTACACAGCTTTCATATTTGTTTATATTGTCTAAACTTTTTGTTAAATAAATACCTTTTCCTTGACATGAATTTTTTAATTTAACTATATATGTTGTTTTAGATCCATTTTTGTTTTTTTTTTTTTTAAAATAAATTTTAAAATCGGAAATTTCATTAGGCAAAACCCATGTCGGCGGAAAAAAATTATAACTTTGAGGAAAATTCTTTTTCATCTTTTTTAAATTTTTACATAATTCATCTTTTCTTGTTATTCCTTTCATTCCAAGAAAATGATTAATCTTTTGAAATTTTTTTAATTTTCTAAACCGATCATCGGATATAGAGGTATCTAGCCATATAACATCCCAATCTGTGCAATCTGAAGAAACTTGTACCCAATTCACTGAATCTTCAACTACTCTTCTAATAATATCATATCTTGTATTCGCTAAATGAATTTTATAAAAATGCTTTCTTTTTCTGAAAATCCCATCATATTTATTTTTATCATTATGCATTAAATATTTGTCCATCATATTATTCGATTTAACTATCATTAGCTTGGATATATTTCTATAAACTTTTAATTTTTTCCCATAGATGAGCTTGCGCAAAATTAGCTATCTTTACGTATAAATAAATTATAGAAAAATTATAGAAAAATTATAGAAAAATTACAGAAAAATAAGAAATATTATCTCCTTTAATATATCTGCTTTATATTATTAAAATAAAAATTTTATATCCCATGTTTATTTATTACAGCATCTCTATTAAAAAAAAAAAAAAAGGAATTACTTCAGGTTATACCATCATTTCTTTCCCTTTTTTTTCATATGCATACATACAATTATATATATTGAATCGAACTTTGATAATACACATATATATATTTGTTTCCATATATATATTTCTAATATAATCAATGTTCTCACTAAACTGGCTTCAACGGATATAGCGTTATTCTATTCAACGAGTTTTTTTTTTTTTTTTTTCTACTACCTTCTTTTCTTACACTCTCGTAAAACAAGCTTAGTCAAAATTGTTACATAAATGTCTATTTATCAGTTTATTTTAAATAATGTTAAATATTAAAAAAAATATATATATAAAATAAAAAAGTGAAAATATGTGAAAGTAGAAAAATGTGACAAAAACAGAAAAAAAAGTTACAACCACAAATAAGAAGTCTAAACAAATATTAAAGAAGATGAAAATTTAAGGCAGTGTTTTGAAGATTTATATCTATCTATGTATCTGTGTACATATAAACTTAAATATATGTATCTATATAGTCGTAATTATATGCAAATATAGGTCTACATATAAAGATACAAGTATGTAGATAGATACACATAAACGCATGTAGATGGGTAAGCAATCATGCCAAACATACATACCCACATACACACTTAAAAAAAATTTCACGTGAACTTAACTATACAACTTTTTAGCATATTTTGATTTAACCATTTAAACATACATGGCTTCTCCTTTCTTATGCATGGAGTTACATATTTCAAGGGTAACCACAATATTCTTAATATGCATTATTTCAAAACATTAAATCTTTTAATATTCTACAAAAAAATGAAAGCAAACATAGTTCTATCTTTTTCTTTTACGAATACCCATTGACATACTGTATAAACGGCTTGTACACTAGTATATAATGCAAAAAAAATAAAATAAAATAAAAATAATAACAAAATAAAAATAACGAAATTTAAAACAAAAAAACAAAAAAAAAAGTTATCTATTAAAAGTTATAAAAATAAGACATTATTTTTTTTTTTTTTATACGCTATAAAAAAAATATATTTTTAACTGTAATTAACTAAATTTAAAATATATTTCTTTTTCTATTTTCTTAAAATTTTTTTGCATATGTACGAATATATACATATTATATATATTTCCTTTTTTTATTTGTATGTGTATTTTTTTTCAGCTTATTTTTTTATTTTTATTTGGAATATTATTAAAAAAGGTAATACTAAATATAATATTAATAACATTTCTCAATTAGTAGTACATTAAAAAAAAGTTATAATTAAATATAAATTTACTATGAAAAAAAAAAAAAAAAAAAAAAAAAAGGAGAAAATTGAGTAAAAGTGTGTATATCAATTTGTACCTATAGATTAATCCTATTCAATTTATAGGAACTTTTTTCCCACTTTAATTATAGTTAAAAATTATGATTATGTGAACATTTTTATTTTTAGATAAATGTACATAATAACATTATTGCCTGGTCATGCGAATCACCACTTTTCTGTGTACGCATATACGTTATAATACAATGGAAAAAAAAAAAAAAATATGAACAGCAATGTGGAATATTCATGCGTGTATATATATATATGTATAATATATATATATATATATATATATATTTATGTATAATATAAAAATATATTTTTTTTTTTTTTTTTGCTGCCATCGTAGCAATTAATACAGAATGACAATGGAGATATAATGTTTGATAAAATATAAGAAGTGTCTTTTTTAATTGAAACAAAACTGTGTATAATAAAACACACCAGCGTATTTTACTGATATACCACAACATAACATTTGTACCTTTCGCCTAATCATTGAAGATATTTGTATATTTTCCTTAATGCCATTTTTATGCATATGTGTGCATAGGAAATATCAATAAGTAAAATTACAAAAAAAACAAAATATTAAAAAAAATATATGTCTTCACAAAACACTAAATGCATAAAATGCATAGGTTCTTTCCTGATATAATAGCCACGCGAACAAATAATAACAAAAAATGAAATGAAATATGGAAAAAAAAAAAAAAAAAAAACTGTCAATCATCAACTTTCCCCTCTGTATGTAGTATTAGCACCATAAATACTTACTTCCCCCCTTTATACACTATGTATGGAAAAAGAAGCTATTTAAAAAGTTACAAGAAAAAGAAGTAACCAATAGTTTTATAAAACTTCATAATTTGAAGTAGCGAAAGAACACACACAATAAGCGAACAATTAAAAAAAAAAAAAATATATTTTTATATTATACATAAATATATATATATATATATATATATATATATATATTTAAATTGTTCTCTATTTTAAGAGGAAATGAATATCTAAAGTTCACATTTTATTTATCGCAATTTACGCACATATACTAGAAGCGCGTTTTGGAGAAAACGTGGACAGTTTTTTGTATATGGTAATTACAATGAGTTTTTAGATTAGCAATAATTCTTAAGAAGGGAATATGTACATATATATATGTACTTATATACATGTATATTTTAAACTTTCACATTTACTGTGAATCGAATGATGCAAAATAAACTCCAAGAAAATTGTAATATTAATGAATAGAAAAAATGTGACATAAATAATAGTACCAAAAAAAAAAAATAATAAAATAAATAAATTAATAAATAAATAAATAAACAAACAAACAATGAATAAAATAAAAGCGAACAGCAATATGTATGGATAAGTAAAATACCATTAAGGCGTCCATTATGTCTTTGTCTCAATTTATTCGCCTGGGCAATCTACGACTGTTTGCTTTAAAGAATCAAAACTTACCGTTTTAGATGTGTATTCCTCCCATAAATTCGTTTCGCTGTAAAAATTAAAAATACACAAAAGGATAATTCCGTAAATACATAAAAGAACACCTGATGAACACATAATTCTCTCAGTTCGCTTTTAATAAACATATTACTTATAAATATAGTATAAAAATGAGAAAAAACTAAAAAATATGCTAAAATTATATAAATAAATAAATACATATATAAGTATTATATAGTGCCCTTCTTAACAAAACGAATATTGTACTAAAATATTATATTCAAGTGTTATAAGTTAAAAGTTCACACGACCTACTATTTTTTATAAGTACTTACGGAAAATCATAGGTGTAATATTCATCAAGAATTTGAGATATTAAGTCATCGCACACTTCTAAATAATTATTAGACTTTTTAATTTTTGTTCCACAAAGATTTATGTAATTTTTCAAGGAAAAGGCTATAGAATAAATTATTGTAAAAACGCTTACATCGTAATCGGTAAAAAGATTGTAAAATAAAAAATTGAAAATTCTTTGTATATTTAAATTATTTTTAAGTTTATATTTTAAAATTAAAATAGTACTTAATGATATAAAATGCTGAATGAAATTTAATACATATTTTCTAGTACTATAAAAAAAATCTGCGTGTGTTTTTTTCATAAAACGTTTACACATATTACACATATATTTATAATTAATCAAAATTAAACTTTTCTTGCATCTTAAAAATTTATATTGTTTCTTTTTTTGTTTTTCAAATTTTGATCTCTTGATTATTATTGCACTATCCTTATTGAAGATATTGCATCTTAGAATGGTTAATTTAACGATATCAGTAAGAACATTTAAGCAGGTTATAAAAATGTATAAAGAACTATTCAAATAATATTCTTTAAAAGGTTTTTCAAAATCATTTTTTATTATAATGCAATCTCCATAATTTGCATTTTCTGTCTTACACTTCTCCGATGTTGAAGTATATTCATTTCTTCCCTTTTTATAATTTTTTTTTTTTTTTTTTTTACCATGTCTTAATTTATTACTATAGAAAATAACATTATCTTTTTTTATAGTATTCAGTGCTTTGTTACAACATAAAAATAGTAAAACGCAGATTTCATGTAATAATTTTTCATCCTTTCCACTCTTATATATGCTCACATATAAATGATAAAGAACTATGACGGATAACGAAAAACAGTTACTTGTGCTTCTTGAAGTTAAAAAAAATTTAAAAGTAAAAATTGGAGCTTTGCAAATGTTTATAATAAGTTTTTTATATTTATGCTCTTTTTCGCCATAATTCGGAGTTTTATCAAATAGAATAAGAAGCGTTTTTAAAAAATCTAAACAGAATGTGAAATGAGCATTTGTTTCTTGCGATATATAATTATGTTGTGAACATAAATATTTCTTATTCTTCTTAAAATTTGAAAATATGTTAGTGTACAAATTATCCGTATTAATTTTTTTCAAATGGTATTTCAATTTTATTCTTTTTTTTATTCTACTGAAAAAGTTTTTAAAAAAGACGAACTCCATGGTTTTTGTAGATCCGCAATTTTTATAATAAAAGTAAGATATTTTTAATAAAAGATTTTTAAAAAAATAAAAATTTGATGAATTAAAGAAGACCCATTTATTTTCTTTTGGCATTAAAAACACTATAATAGTAAGATATAGATCCTCGAGCAGTATTATAAATACACGTTTAGAATTTCCTTCAGCCCTGCTATATTTACCATATTTAAGATGACTGCACGCTTTTTTTATTATTTCTTGCATAAACAATAATTTTTTACTACTTTCATTATAACATCTATTCTTCTTTTCACTGTACCAATATTCAACAGTTGTAAGTATGTTCTGGTCGTTCCATATTTCCTCCATTTTTGCTATATTTTCAAATACGTATATTGCTTGAATAAATATATTTTTTATTAAAAAAAAAAATTCGTTGGGAAATTCGTTGGGAAATTCATTGGAAAATTCATTGGAAAATTCATCGGAAAATTCATTGGAAAATTCGTATGGCTGATTTTTACTTAATTTTTTAATTGACTTTAACATATTTATGAAAAAAAAAATAAAGTAAACATTCCAGCAGCTCCTATCAGAGAGCAGGCTGAAAAGACAGTCAAACGTTTTTATCATGTTTTCTATTTCGATAATATTGTTCCTAATTATGGTCTTTTTATCGAACATATTATTATATTTATAAAATAATTTTTCTTTTTTTGTTTTAATTTGATCAATTATATAATTTTTAAGTAAACAGTTTTGACCTGAAGTATTTTTATAAAAATTGTCATATTTATTTGCTATGTCCCTCCATTTTTCGTCTTGTGCATATTTGTTTGAGATTACATCATGCATATAGCTCATATGGAATAGAATTAAATTAGTCACTCTATCTATTTCATTTTCTACATTTAATATTCTACATATGTCTTTTTCTATTCGTGTAACACTGGTAGGAGTAGTGTTCCTAATAATGGCATCTTTACCCTGCGCAAGTGCCGCTTTTTCATTGTTACATTTCACGTGTGAGGATAAAAAATTCATTGATAATAAACAATTCTTAGCAAATAGACGTATATCTGAATTTTCTACATAAAGCAAATGTATAAGCAGATTAAAATTTTTCATTAAATTTGAAAAGAGATTTTTATGATTTCCATTTTTACATTTCGCAATTAACTCCAATACAAAGACAATAAATCTTTCTGATTTCTTCCTATTATCTTTAATATAGTATGTATATAACTGCAAAAAATCGAAGACTACTAATTCGTGATTACATAATTTACATAATTTTAAAACTATATTTACGCATTCATGTATGATATAAATAGTTAAGTCATGTTTAATAGCTAAATGGATAACTGTGTTGTATATTTTAAAAATTAATTCATCACTTATAGTGTCTGAAATGGTATTAAAATTATAGTTAACGTGTGTAATCATTTTTCTTTTTTTTCTTACTATCTCTTTACAATTAGCTGTTTTTATTTTTTTATACAATGATTGCTTATTTACTTCCTTTTCATCATTAAACACTATTACTCGATTTCTTTTATTTTTATAATTTTCCTTCTCAAATATGCTGTTACTGTTATTAAGTGAACAATGTTTTTGAACTGGTGGGATGCGATTAAAATAAGTGTCTACGTCAGAATTATCATGCTCAAGATTTTCTCTAAATTCGTTATTTTGAATTTCTAATTTTTCGTTTTTAATGCTGCTCCAATCAACATTGTCGTTATTATCATTATCATTATCTCTTTCATCAGCTACAATTTCAGTGCATACATGCTTTATAATTTGCTTAAAACGGAAAACAGTTATATCGGTACCATCAGATGCCGCTACTGTAGCTGCTGCATTTGTTCTTTCTGCCGCTTCTGCTAGTGCGTATTTTTTAAAAGTATTCGAAATGATAAAAAGACTAATGTAATTTAATTTTGCAAATATTTCAATGTGACTGTTCTTTGTCCATTCATTTGTAAATATTAAATCGCAGAAAATTATGAACGACAGAAATTCCATATATCCGTTTACATTATTTACTTTATTTAATAACAAAAATAATGTGTTCAAACATATAAAATAAATATTTTGATACTTAAATGTCTTGTGGTTGTTTTTTATTATATCTAAACAAATACCTATTAAAAAATTCAAATCTCGAGATGGACAATATTTCAAGTCTTCAAGTATATAATCCATTAAAAAATGCCTATATGAACTAGCCAAAAAATCACTTACATCTTCTAAAGTACTATGGCTGGCGTAGTTATGTAATAAACCAGTTAAATTCTTTATGTATTCTTCTCTCCCTTTTGCATTTTCCTTTTTATCACAACTGAAGGAATTCCCTTCAACTATTAAGCTTGCGCCCCTCTTCTTATCACCCATATTGGCATCATCAGGTGCGTATGGAAGTAGATTCCTACGTACTTAGGTACGTATTTATTTACGTATGTATATATGTGTGTATATAAGTATGTACGTATATGGTATATGTCCATACGGATATATATAATCGTGCATCTACATGTATATAAGCTTTTACTTCTCCTAATAGGCGAAATATTGACACGCAGATGGGAACAATAATAAATTAAATGGACGAATTAACTTTAAAACAAGGAAAAAGAAAAAGGTCCTATGAAAAAAGAAGCTTTCTATGGGGATCATACGAATGTTTGTAAAAGATATTTATACATACATATACATATACATATGTGCATATTCACGAACTCATTGTGCTCTATATTTTTGAAGTTCCCTTTGAAAATAAAGAAGGAAATATAAAAATAAAAAAAAAGCAAAATTATAAAATTATAAAATCGCAAAGTTTGCGGCTATCACTAGTGCACCATAAAACATACATAAAACGCTTGCTTAACATTTCCTGTAAACATATGCAAGTACTGCACATGTATAATACTACGAATTTTACATTTGGTTGAACTGCCTTATAGCAAATATTAATACATAAACGAAAAAAGTTTAACAGTGTAGGAAAATATAGAAAAAAGTAGAAAACATGTATTAAAAAATTTTATATTAAGGAAATAAAAGTAGTGTCAGTATTCACGGTATCATGTTGCATATGTGTTATATATATATATACATACCCTTCATTTTCATATGAAAAATTAAAATACATAATTGTGAATCGCTTTCTCATGAAGTATACTTAGTATATATAATACTGCATATGTAGTACTGTATATATTCTACCACTCCTTTTGCATGTGATATATTTATATAGAACAAAGTTTTGGTACATTATTCATAGTATAAATTTTTTTTCTTATTTTTTTTATCCTTTCTACAACTTTTAAGAGGGCTTACAAAATAAGCCAAGCAAGTTAAAAAAAAGGATCTTATTTTAGCTTTTATATTTTTATGAAATAAAAAAAAAATGGCTTGCTTTTTCTAAACACTCAAAAATGTTTTATATACTATGAAGAATGAGTCCTATATAATAACATATAATACGTACATTTTTTTTTTTTTTTTTTCCTCCAAATGGAACAGTTTTAATATAATTTAATTTTGCTTCTTTATGCATACATGCACAGTGATACAAAGTTATATATAAAATTTGTACAAATGTAAAGGCTTAGCAAAACAAACAATAAAAAATTAGTAAAACAAATCCGAAAAAAAATATGAAAAAAATTTTGAAAACAAAGCCGAAAAAAAATATGAAAAAAATTTTGAAAACAAATCCGAAAAAAAATATGAAAAAAATTTTGAAAAAAAAGCCGAAAAAAATAAATGACCAAAAATTCATTAAAGCGTCACATATATATATAAGGCTACTAATACATTTGTAGACATATTTATAATATTATATTTCTTAGGAGAATAAAAAATGGCTTTAAAAATGCGCTATTCAAAATAAATATTTAAAATATTTAAAAATAAATAAATAAATATATATATATTTATATATATACACATGCACAGATATAAATATACACATAATGTTAAAAAGAGAAAATATAATATTATTTTTCATAAAAAAGTTTAATCGATCCGTCGCTAGACGCAGTTAAAAAGCTGCTTTCGTGACTTACAACCTTGTTGATAGTATTTGACGAATGCCTAAAAAAGAAAATTATTATAGCGCATATTACTTATAGAGCTTTACAAGATTTCATGCGGATCCATATAGTTCAAATGCAAGTCTGTATCTGAGAAGGACATGTTGCCCGTTGACACAGATGGGTATGCGCATAAGTATACATGTACATATATACGTGTATCATACCTGAATGTTTTTCCCAGCTTGTTTACTGTTAATTTTAATTGGTTATTATAAATTTCCATGTCCAATAAAGACTTTTTATTTTCATTAATTGAAAGATTGCATTCCCATAATTGAATGAATCCGTCCCTGCAAATGTGAATAGGAAAATATTGTTCAAACTGTTCAAATTGTTCAAACTGTTCAAATTGTTCAAATTGTTCAAATTGTTCAAATTGTTCAAATTGTTGTACATATAATACGAAGCGGGCAACAAAGGAAAATGGTTAGAAGAATAAAAAAATATATATATATTATGAGCACTGCTTAACAGTGACAGCACCACTAAAAGGTAGTAGCACCGCCTCGTGTACCTATCCGTTGTAATGAGGTTGCTTCCCTGATATTTGGATACACTCGTTATATCAACCATGTGAGCGTTCTTAATAATTTTCATAAATTTGTTATATTCATTTGTTGTGTTATCTGTTGAGTACAGCCAAAAACGAAGATGTGAGTCCCTACTTCCAGATACAATTAACGAGTCATAATTTAGAATGTAATTTTTGTAATCATCTAGTTGTTCATCCATATTGAGATTATTTTTTATTAAATCATTAAGATTAAAATGACAAAGAGATGTACACCAATCATACGAAGGAGGGTAAAAAGATACCCATCCTTTTTTCCATATTTTCACAGTTTTATCTCTACTAGCTATAATTATATTTTTTAATATGTTGGAATCTTTTATATCATTTTTTCCATTTTTTTTTATTGGAATATGTGTAATATATTCAATTTTATTTGAAATAGGGATTTTGGCTAGCCACATGTTATCATCATTTTTTCGTATATCAAAAACTTTTATAAAATTTTCATTTCCACATGCACATATGCAATATTCTGACTCAAAATTTTCGACATTTTTTATTACTTTTATTTTGTCTCTTACCTCTTCATCTAGCATATCTGTTTTCGTACTAATATTATTTATTCTATTTTTTGTTTCGCTCATCTCATCCTCTTTACGATGTACAAAATTTTCATCATCCATGGGAGATTCATAATTCATTCCTGTATAATAATTTTTTGCATTCTTCTTATTATTAAATAAGTTAGTATTATCTATATTTTCACTTAAGTCTTCATAGCTACTAACCACAAAGGGGCCTTGCTCATTTGATGCCCACCCATCTTCTTTATTGGATTTATATGTATGTGTATTTCTAAACATGAGAGGTATGTAATTAGATTTATCATTTAATAGAGAAAGTAATAAGCTTCCATCATTTTTATCACTATAATAATATTTTTGTACATATCTAGGATATGCTCTTATATCAAACAAATGTACGTAGTTATTTATACCAGCAAAAAAACAAGTATTTTGAAAAGAAATAAGTAAACTGTTTATGAATGAACTTTTTTCATTTTTTATGTTCAAATGATCATAATTCCATATCGCTTTTTTACCATCCCATAACTTTATATTATTTATAGAACTACTTAAGAATTGTAAACCTTTATCATTCGTTTCTTTCACACATAAACCACTAACTCCATATTTATGACAATTTTTTATGCATACCGTTTTATATTTTTTCTGTCTTCCTAAATTGTTATAATATATAGTATCCGCATTAGTCTCATTATCATACTTATTATTACTAAATATTCTTCCTTTAAAATGTTCCTCCATAATGTTTATATTAGCTAAAGTTTCACCACTTATAGTTAGGTCATTCATTTTATTTCTGAACATGTTAATAATTTCGTCCTGTGTTTTCTCTATTTTTTTCAAATCATAATATTTAGTACGGTCATCAAAGCTTTTTTTTTGGGATACCTGTCCATGCTTATCACCATCATTGTGATAACTTCCATCCTTTTTGCAACTGCACGAAGCAGCAGTTACTGCATTCACTTCAGGCTTTATATCATATGTTTTAGTCCCTGTACTATTTTGTCCAACCAAAACTGTATGCTTACTACTTCCCTTAGTATGTTCTGTCACGATGTTGTTTACATTTTCCCTCTCTATGAATTTTGATTCTGTATAAATGGAGTTTTTTTTTTTTTTTTTTTTTCTGACTTTCAATTTATCCTTCACATTGTTAATTTCGAAGTTATTCGTATCATTCACTTTTCCATCGTTTATATTAGTTTCTTTATTAATGCGTACTTCGCTAAATGTGGTATCACTTAACATCTTCTTCCTCTTTTCCTTACATACATCATTAATACATACATTTCTATTATTTAATTCTTTACTGTCACAACTTTTAGATTTAAGGCAACAATCCTTTTGCTGTATGTTCTTCACTCCGTTTGCACATGAGTCATTGAGAGCAATAAGAGCATTGGCCTTGTACACAGCCTTTAAATCTTCCCCACCCGCAAGCTCATTAGTACTGATATTAACGTTGTGCTTGTCACTGCGACTGTTACTGCCACTATCAATTCCATTTACATTGAAATCGGCATTGTTCATATTACTTTTCTTTCCCTTTCCTTCCCCATTTCCACCATTTCTACAACTGCTATATGGAAGTGATGGATCAATGCTATGGTCAACCCCGCTACCATTATTTTCCTTATTGGCATAAATATAACAGTTATCAATACTCTTCCTCTTTATGCCAAAATTTGAAAATATATCATAATGCATTTGATCATCCAAATGGATGGTACTGCGCACCATCACCTTGTTATCATTTACAAAATTTCCCCTTACTCTGTTAATGTACAAGTCATTTCCATATGAACAGTTCAATTCCTTTACTTTCAAATTTTCATCTTCTAATTTTTTTCTACAATTTACATGATCATAATTGACTGATAATTGATCTAAGTTGCTTTCAATAGATAAATCTTTTTGAACATCAATGTTAATACAATTTTGATTTAAATCAAAGGGGTCTAAATGTCTGTTCACCAATTTTGTTGAATAATTATTTTTAACAATAATATTATTACTCTTTGATAAAACTACTCTTTTTTTATTGTAATGATCTAAATAAACACTTCCCATTAGTCCACTTCCAAAGCTTCTCTTTTTTATATTTGTTGTATTGCTATTCTTTTCTGTGTCTGTGAATAATTCCCTTGATGTGCTAAATGTATTTCTTCTCTTACAATCATAAGGAAAAATAAATGCACCATTATTCATATGATCCCCATTATTTTTGTCATATATGTATAAATCCATAATGTCATTTGTTCCTTTTCCCTTTTTCAAATTTTCAAAATTAAGTAAATCAATAATTTCGTTATACTTCCTACCACAAACGGTATTTATTCGGTTAGAGTAAAATTGACCATTAGGCTTATTCAAATAATTAGTACTAATTGGTCCTGTAAAACTGTTGAGTGCATTACTTAGATAAAAATAGTTATTATAAATTTTTGATATAAACATATTTTCGGAATATATAAATTTCTTTAACGATATTATCTTTCGTTCTGCTTCTTTTCGTTTTTTTAAATTGTATTGTACCTTGCTAAGTAAATGTTTTACTATCTTTTGCAATATGAACTGTTCCTTTTCTTTTCTCATATCTTTTTTTAGTTTTCTGATCAGTTCGTTCGACTCGCTTAGCTTCCTTTCATAGTACAAAACGTCTTCATCTGTTTTTTCATCAAGAGGGACGTTCGGGAAGATTGAACCTTTGTTCTCGCTTCTTTCGTTTTCGCTTCTTTCGTTTTCGCCTCTTTCGTTTTCGCTTCTTTCGTTTTCGCCTCTTCCATTTTCGCCTCTTTCGTTTTCGCTTCTTTCGTTTTCGCCTCTTCCATTTTCGCCTCTTTCGTTTTCTCCTCCTCCGTTTTCGCCCTTTTCTTCCTCACTTCCTCCGCCTTCACCTTCACCTCTTTCTCCTTTATGTCCTGCTTCTCCCGTTTTTTGTTTATTTGTATGTTTCTTAAGGGCTACTATTTCCCACTCATCATTTGAATTGCTGCATATTTTCCCTTCTGTGTTATTACATAGAATATGTATTTTTTTACCATCAAGTGGTTCTTCTACTTTTTCCACGAGAAGACTAATATTTCCACTCCTCTCTACATTGATTTCTTCACTCCCTTTCCTACATTCACCCCATTTACCACAGCCGATGCCTCCTTCACTTCCCCTTACTCTTCCACCCCGCTCTTCGTCTTCATTCTTCCTTTTTACGTATAAGGCTTTCAATATTTTCCTAACTTGCTTGTTCATGCCTTTTTCCCTCTCCAGTTTTGCTTTTGTAGACGAAAGCTTCTTCTTTTTTTTGAAAAATTCCTTTAAATATTTGTTAATTTTAACATTATTTTTCAAATTATTTTGAATCGCATACTGACTTATATTGGACTTGCATAAAGAGTGATCCAAAAAGCGGCTGTTTTGGATGTCGCAAACGGATACGTTTGATTCACCTAAAGGAAGATTGCTCAGTGAGAGGATATTGAGATCGTCCTTCGTTAAGCAGTTATTATCACCAGTGCCACTTTTACTACTGTTACAATTACTACTACTACTACTACTACTACTACTACTACTTCTCTCTCCTTTTTTGCTGCGACTGTCCAGCTCTCTAGGGGAGAACACTTTGCCTAATATTTGCTCGCTAAATTTTGAAACACCTGTCAATTTAGGCCCCTTATAATCATCATTATTATTGTTATCATTATTATAATCAGAATTATTATCTTTATCGTCATTAGTGTTATCATTATTATCATCATTATGGCTATTATTAGCACTCTTGGAACGTGGGTGAGCGATGTGCCCTTTTTTTCTACTAATTTTTCCTGCCTTAGCATTTATGCCTTTTTTTTTTAATTTTCTTAATTGTTCATTTAATTCTTGATTTCTTTTGAGTAATTTAGTATATGCTTGCTTACTTACTTCTTCTTTTTTTTTCAGTTTATTAATAAAATGCTCTTCTCTCTCATGTAACTTGGTTATTATATTTTCCTTTTTACGTATAATATTAGTATGCTTTTTTTGCTCTTCTTTTAGGAGTGTACTTGTTTTTAAAAAATTATTTTTCATTTTGGTGATGTCCACCTTTAAGTGTTTTATCACCTGTTCATTATCAACTAACTTTTTTTGAATCTTTTGCTTCTCATTTGTTATTCTTACTATTTCCTTCTTCATATCTTTTATTTTTTTACAGTTCTTATCATTTTGACTATTGACTTGTAACATTTGCAGTTTTTTTTTTAAACTCATTATACTGTTCGTTAAAAGTTCATTTTTTGCATTATACTTTTCCTTCTCTTTGTTAACCTTTTTAAATTTGCATATATCGTCTTTTATAATTTTATGCAATTTGTTCAATTTATTTTTCAGAAATTTAGGAGAAACGTTACTACTATTATATGGGCTACTTCCATTAGTTGAGTAGTTACTTTCCTCATATATATATTCTTCATTGTCATCCTGACTGCTTCTTGTCATATGCAGTTTACATCCTGCACATTTAATTAGATCTGCGTCAACATTCCTTTCATTTTGCTTGTAACGATCACTGGAACTGGCATTATTTGTTCCCCCGGCCATTTCGCGCGTTTCGCTCTTTTCGAAGTTTTCATTAAGCCAATTTTTGTGTCTACATTTCTGCAGCCCCTTTCTACCACTTCTTCTCACGGACAAGCTGCCAACCTTAACAGTGTCATCACTGACACATAAAATATCAGACGAAATACTGTCAGCCCATTTAGCGTTGTCAATTTTGCTTGAGCAATATATCGGCTTACCATTTACACAGTTGTTCATATATAATAATGGGTTGCAATAATTTTTGTGCATTAGAACAAATTTCCCTTTTTTGTATTTATTCCACAAAATATGGTTACGTGTAAGTTCATTTGGCCCTTTATCATTTTGGCTATTTGTTATATAACTAGCAAAAGGGTTATAACTTTTATTAACATCAATTTCTGTATCTGAATAGATTTTTTTTTTTATAAAATTTTTTACCAATTTATTTTTCACTTCTCTTTCAAACGGTATGTCACTAAAATAATTCTTTTCCTTACATTCTGAAAAAGATGGCATATAAATATTATTTAAAGGATAATAAATTGATTTTTTCAATAAACTTAAATTATAAGGGTATTTTTTCTCTCTCATATTTTTGCTAACCCTAGACTTTTTTTTCTTATGTTTGTATTTCCCATATGCTATAGTCAATTTTGTATTTTTTTTCATCCTTTTAACCATTTTTTTCAGTTCGTCAATTTTCTTTTCGTATGCTTTATTTTTTTCAAATATAGAATTATATTTTTTATTTAGGTCTTTCAGCCTTTTCTCATTATAGCGATTGAGTTCGTACTGTCTGAATATGCGTTCGACTTCCTTTTTATCTTCTTCTAAATTAAGGAAGAGATATTTACTTTCGAAAGGCGTGAAGTCGTGGTGGAGGTACTGATCCAGATCAAGATCTTCGTTGCACTTATCGCTACATGTATCGTTACAGTTATCACTGTGACCGTTCTTCCAGTGATATACTTTTTTGCATCCTTCCATTATATTTTTCCTTCCGCAAAGTTTGCTCGAATTTTCTGTTTTGCCATAAAATAACCCCTCTAATGGTACATTTTTCGCGTTAAATAATTTATCCCAAATTTTTTCCCTAGAAGCCGTAACAAGATCCTTATTCTCCTTCATATCTTTTTCATATTCTTCTACTTTTTCAACACATATATTTTCATTAATATGTCCATTTTCGTTCTCATTCTTATTCTCATTTTCTTTGTGTTGATTTGTTAAAGAAATAGCTTCATTACATGCGGGGGGACATACATCGAGTTTGTATGAGTCATAAGAGCAACCATTTACAACACTAAAATTGTTCTCCTTTTTGCTGTTCTGACCATCCTCTGATTTATTCTCGGAGGAGTTAACTGCCCAGCTGTTGTAGATATTACCACTGTTACTGTTGTTCGCATCGTTGCTATTGTTCGCATCGTTACTATTGTTCGCATCTTTGCTATTGTTCGCATCTTTGCTATTGTTCGCATCGTTGCTATTGTTCGCATCGTTGCTATTGTTCGCATCGTTACTATTGTTCGCATCTTTGCTATTGTTCGCATCGTTACTATTGTTCGCATCGTTGCTATTGTTCGCATCTTTGCTATTGTTCGCACCGTTACTACTGTTCTCACGAATACTACTGCTAGTAGTCTCACTATTGCTCCTGTGTAGGGTATCATTTTTCTTAACTGTAAAGCAGTGTTTTTCCCCTCGTCTGCATGCATCATTACAATCATTACTAAGGCTGATTGCTGTACCTTCTTCAATTGCCGTATTAGAATAGTTTGTGAAATCATAATTTTTATATGTTATCTTTTCTTGAACGTATGATTGACTATTTTTTTGGAACAAAATAGGATCTGAAGTCACCAGGAAATTATTCGTCGCAATATTGTCTGACTTGCTACTCTTTTGTAATGGAACAGCACAGGAAGATTGATTATTACTGCTACGATTACCACTGATGCTACCATCGTTACTACCACCTTTGTAACCACCATTACTACCGTTATTCTCATTGTTGTAACTGCTTGCATGTCCATGGGCGTCATAAACACTTGCGAATTTTGTACCCTGCTCATGCGATTTCATCCCCCAGTGAATAGCTTCCTTTCCCAGTGCAACACCACGAACATATGCTGCTTTAGCTTTAGTAGTATAAGCCTTACCATTCGATGGATCCACAGGGCAGCTATTCGTATTCTGTACAATGCTATAATAATTGTTTTTTGAATCGTTTGGTGTATACTCATTTTTATCCCTTAACAAAGTTAAATAATAAAATATAAGACAAATTAATTTTTTTCTTTTGATTTTTAATTTTTTAATTCTTTGCATCAATAGTTTATTTTGGTTGGTTAAAACTTTCAATTTTGTATCATCTATTGTGTTATACTTGTTCTTACATTCAATTTTATTTTTTTTTAGTTCTAGATTTAAGGTGTATAGTTGTTTCCTTAGATCATTAATAACTAAGCTGTTAATATCATAATTAATTATTGGGCTATTTTTAATTTTTTTTGTTCTGGCAGCATACTTAATTGTGCTAAATGTTTCATAAAAATCTGCTGCATCCGTGCTTATACATGCAATCATAATAGTTTTACTATTTCCACCGAGAGAATCTTGTAATATTCTTGTTAATTTTGAATTCCTATAAGGAATATGCTGACTCTTTTTATTACTAGATAAACTATAAATAACATTACTTAATGATAACAATCCATAATTAATGTTAATTGCTTCTTTAAGTCTGTTTCCTTTCGTTTCTGCTCTTTTAGCTCTTTCACTCCCTGCTAAGTCAACAAAATGAAACTTTGAACATATCACCTCACCTTCATTAGTATTATTGTTGCAACCTTCCGTGATATATAAGTCTTTAACTATTTCGCATTCTTTAGTTTTATAATCCACCTCATCACCCCTATCATCAGTTTTATTCTCCCCCATCTTTGCGATAGCTTTCGTAATTCCACCTCCACTTCCACCTATTTCACTTGAATCCATGCCATTAACACTATCTTTTTCATTTTCCTTTTTCACTGATTTTTTCCGTTGTATTAGATTTATTGTAAAAATAGCATGAGACCTACTTGACTTGTCATTCATAAAAGTCCTTTCTGTAGTTCTAAATAAATTCCCTCTATGCAAAATTGAAAAAACTTCTCTTGCATTTTGCACTTTTGCATTCTTCACCCCCATTAATATTATTTCCTTTGTGTTAGTATCCTCTCTTATGGATATATTTTTATTTATTTTTTTTTTTTTCCTTTTACCCCTTTTTCCACTTTGATTATTGTCATTGATGTTAGCGTTTATGTTACTGTCGATGTTGCTTCTAATGTTGGTGCTAACATTACCGTTACCATTGCCCTCGCCATTACTGTATAATTTGTCGTTGTAGTCTTCCTCAACGCAATCAATCAAATCGATAATCTCCTCGTTGTATATTTCGATGTAGGTACAGGATACATCATAGTCTATTGTGCTCTTCCTTTTCTCGATAATATTATATATATCATTTAAGAATCTTGGTAAAATACCAACAGTATGTGAAAATTGGTTCATATAATCAAAGCCCATAGTAAATGTTTTACCTGACCCTGTCTGACCATAAGCGAAAATAGTACAGTTATAACCTTGAAATAAATTATTTAAAAATTTATCTGATATATAGGAATATACTTCTTCTTGCTTCGCTTTTTCGGAAAATATTTTATCAAATAAGAAATTTTGATTATTTATATAAAGATAGTTATTATCGTATTTTATACCTTTTTCCTCCGTACAATTTGTTTGTTCTGTTTTGTCATCTTCATTTATTTTGCTCCTTTTTTTCCTGCATCGTATTCGTATAAGTACTTCACAGTGGTTATTACCACCACTATGCGCATTGTTATTACCACCACTACGCGCATAGTTATTATCACCACTACACGCATTGTTATTATCACCACTACACGCATTGTTATAAGCACAGTTGTTTTTGTTATTGTGCACCTTTCCTATTAGATCTGGGACTTCTTCATCATCGGAACTTAAATTATTACTACCTATCGATTCTGAAAACCCCTCTTCACTTGAAAACACATCGTCCTTTTCAAATTCATAATCATTTCCCTCTACTATTATGTTTGCATTATTACACTTCTTAATTGTGCTCATATTTTTCGTTATGCTCAAAAATGTACATTTACCATTACTGTCATATTTGGCTACATTGGATGAAACATTACTGTAATGTTTGTTAGACCTGATTTGGTCTCCATCATCTTTACTTAAAGAAAGTAAATCATCATTTCGACTAAGAGTACCTAACTGTTTACTTCTTTCCCTATAAATCTTCAAACTATTCTCATCATTTGCTTCTTTTCGATTTTTTTTTTTAAGGAAAGTTGTGTCTTTAACTACTACAAACTCGTTCATACTTATGTAATCAAAAAAAAAAAAAAAAAAAAATTCATCTATAATACTAAACTGGTAAGTATGCTACACGCATATAATACACTTGCATATGCGCACATATGTGTATATAAAAGGGTATACATATGTAAGTATATAATAATGGTGGTCACCTATGCCCACATTTGCGTATACCTGCTATCATAAATGCAAAAGTAATTCAACTATTTTTGTGATATTAAATTATAAAAATATTATTATTACACTAACACTTCGGTAGCCTTTAATTATAGGTAAATCCAATAAAACAGCTCAAATAGTGATCAGATTTTTTTTATAAATTCAAATGTTTGTAAAACATTTAATTAAAAAAAATAATAATAATAAATAAATAAATAATAAAATATCTAACCAAACAGCTTTTTTTTTTTTTCTTTTTTTTTTTTAAATTATTTATTTATTTTCACCTCTTGACGTAACATAAAACTGTAAAAAGATAAATACTTACTTATTACGCCGACATAATGAATGTTCAACGTATGGGAAGACACAACAAAAGGTAGAATAACGCTAAAAATGAAGTCCATAAAAAGTATCCAAACTCTGAATAAACTGTCTGAATTTTCAAAAGACGTTTTATTATGCATAATATGCGGATAGAACTACTGAAAATGTACTTTGCTCAAATATAAACATTACAATTAGGTAATTTTAAAATACAAATATGCCTCTTAACAGAAAAATTAACAGCCAAATAGTGAATTTGTACAGGCATATGTCTTGTTATATACATAAACATACATAATGCTATGTCTGTACGTACTGTACTTGAATATATACTATTTATACAAAGTTATACACTTAATATATAATATATATGCATTATACTTTTAAGATATCTACGCAGTTAAATTACAATCAAACGGCGAATATATCCGACTTGGTATAAGAAAGAAACATAAATTTTCGCTTTAACAAATAAAAAATCTGATTTATTTTAATATAATTTACCTTAATTTAATTTAATTCAATTTAATTTAATTTAATTCAATTTAATTCAATTCATTTCAATTCAATTCAATTTAATTTTAAATTTATTTTTTAATTTAATTTTTTTTTTTTTCTTATTTAAAATTTATTTAAAATATTGTGAAAAAATAAGGCACCTGTAAAAATACTTAAATATGTTCTTAAGAACCACTTGTGTGTGTCATGGAAAATAAAAAAATTTTCAGGCATTCAAATTTTTACATAAAAATAATTGTAGCTATAGCACAGCTATTTATGCGTTTCTGCGAAATGTTCGAGAGCGTTAAGACTAAAAAAAAAAAAAAATACATGCTTTATCTTTTTTCCTTTTTGTTTTGCCATCTTTTTCCGTACTTCGTTTTTTCGTTTTTTCGTTTTTTCGTTTTTTCGTTTGTTCATCTGTTAATCTGTTCATTTGTTCATATGTTCATTTGTTCATATGTTCATTTGTCCATATGTTCATTTGTCCATATGTTCATTTGTTCATATGTTCATTTGTTCATATGTTCATTTGTTCATATGTTCATTTGTTCATATGTTCATTTGTTCATATGTTCATTTGTACATATGTTCATTTTTTCATCTTTTCATCTGTTTATCGGTTAATCTGTTTCTTTTTTTCTTTTTTTTTTCTCATCTCTCTTTATATTTTCCTATTCATAACACTAGCTTTAACGTTACAAAAAAAAAAATTAGAGATACGAGAATAAACGGAAAGAAAACATACTCCCAAAAGCTCGTTTCCTGAAAGAGAAAACACATTACAGGTACAGCTATAACAAAGGCAATTTTTTTGTCGTTTTATCTAAGAATGTTAACACGAAATTTTTCTCAATCGTGTACCAATACTGCACCAACATTGTATCAACATTGTACCAACATTGTACCAACATTGTACCAACACTGTACCAACATTGTACCAACACTGTACCAACATTGTACCAACACTGTACCAACATTGTATCAACATTGTACCAATACTGCACCAACATTGTACCAACATTGTACCAACACTGTAGCAACATTGTATCAACAATGTACTAACAATGTAGGAAAATTGTGCCAAATGAAGTGGTTGAACATATGCACAACTGTTCTATGTAATTCCACTTAACATATTGTGGATTTTTCACAAAAGGATATATTATATATTTACGTAATTTGGCTTTATTTTGTTATGTCACGTTACATACTACATTTTATTATGTAGCATTTTATTTGCTTCTTTAATATTTGAGGTTTGCCTTATGATAAAATGTATACACATATGTAGTTTGTTTTAAGGTACATTCTCTTTTCATATTAAATGTTCACAACAGGGTTCATGCTTTTCAATTTACTTATATGCATTTTTATATCACGTATTTCATATGTTAATTTTTTTGGCGTTTAAAATACTTAAAATATTACAACATTTTTTAGTAAAAAATAGTAGGATTGTGCAGGGGAAAACTTATATTTGAATTTGCATTATATATATATATGCATTTATTATTTTGTTTTTGAAATATATTTGCATGTATTATTTTGTTTTTGTAATATATTTGTATTTATTATTTTGTTTTTGCAGTATGTTTGTATTTATTATTTTATTTTTGCAGTATGTTTGTATTTATTATTTCGTTTTTTCAATACATTAGTATTTATTATTTTGTATTTGCAATACATTAGTATTTATTATATTGTTTTTGTAATACATTTGTAATTATTCTTTTGTTTTTGTAATACATTTGTATTTATTCTTTTGTTTTTGTAATATATTTATATTTATTATTATGTTTTTGTATTGAATTTATACTTATTTTTTATATTTCCTATATTTTTATTATTTTTATTTATTTTTTACCCCAATTTGATGACTTTTTACGTATTAAATGCTTTGAAAAAAATAACACCCATTTTTTCCGCCGTTCTGTGCATAAAATGAGAAACATGTTAAGTAAAACAAGATTCAGAATAAATGAGAAATGGAAAAGGTGTTACAGCAGTGTAGCTGAAAGGATAAGTAAAGAAGATGACTCAATAATTAACTACAAAATGGTATTAGGGTTAAAACGAATAGACATTTTTAATTTATCTTCATTATGTAGAGACTTTCATAATATCTTTAGAATAGATAAATATCAACTATTAAAATATGCTAATGATATATTACCGTATGTTAAATATTTAAGGACAAGTGAAATAGTAATGATTTTGCATCATTATACTTTTATAAATTATAACAATCATCAATTTTATAATACACTTTGGACACAAATAATAAATAAGTTGCATGATATGGATTGTAAAGAACTAGCACTTATTATTTACAGTATGGGGAAAATAAAATATATGAATAAAGAAATGATTTTATTTTTTGAAAAAGAAATAAAAAAATGGGCATCAAAATTAACAGGAAGAGATTGTTCCTTAATATTAAAAGGAATGAAAAATTTAAATTATGACAATGAGCAAATCTTTTCATTAATATATGAAAGAATATTAAATATTACTGATCAACTTAACTTGTTAGATATATGTATTATTTTAAATACACATAGTAAATGTAAAAATATAAATATACGTGTATTCGAAATTTTATTAAATAAATCCTTAACATTTTATTCTTCTTTTAATGAACAGTGTATAGGATCTATCTTATGGAGCATCAGCAATGCGAACATCAAAGCGGAAAAATATTTCGCTTTGTTATCCTTAAGGTTGCGCCTACTTATGCACAAGAAGCTGCTTAGGGAAGGACACATAAGGGGGCAAGAAGACACCACTGGTGCCCACGGCAAGAGTGACAACAGTATTAGTAGAGTCAGTAGTGACAACAGTATTAGTAGTGGTAGCCGTGTCAGTAGTGACAACAGTATTAGTAGTGGTAGCCGTGTCAGTAGTGACAACAGTATTAGTAGTGGTAGCCGTGTCAGTAGTCCGTAGTCAGTAGTTAGCCGTGTCAGTAGTGGTAGCCGTGTCAGTAGTGGTAACCGAAGTAACAATGATGAAAATTGCTTAAACGGGGATACGAATAACAGGAACTGCACGCATAATGAAGATAGCGACTCTTACGATAATAGCAGCTTAACTGTAAGCTCTCAAAAGGGTAATACAGAAAAAAGTGAATCGGGGATGTACTATGGGAATAATAAAAATAATTTGAGGGATAAAATTGTTTCTTCTGATAAAGCAAAATGTACAGATATTAACAACGTTAATAGCGGCACAGTTAGTAGTGGACATGCCAGTCGTAGCACCTGTGAAGAATATGTTAAAGATGAAATGCTTGAAGATAACCTATCTGAGGACACAAACATCTTATGTGATAATACTGAAGATACAAACAATTTGAATTTTCAAATTAATCCTAATAGTCGATGTAAATATGAAAATGTAATACCATCAATTATTTATTCCTACGGCAAACAAAGAACATATATGAAACATCATATTAATTTTGACAAAAGTTTGTACAATTATATAATGAATAGTTACAATATAGAAGAAGGTATTAACAATGCACCACTAGATACATTATACATATATGATATTTCTAGAAAGATTTTAAAAAATAATAATATTTTTAATAATAATGCGAATGAGAAAAATAAAAAAAATAATAAAATAGTAAAATATCATACCAAAAAGAATTATTATAAAGATATTATATATATAATAAATAATTATCTAATATTTTTTCTAAATAAGGTGCATTACAATGACTTAAAAAATGTGTTATATGGTATAGCAAAAATTGAAATGTCTATTAATAAAAAACTATATCATAATATATTCGAATTAGTTATTATTTATGTAAAACAAAATATGTATAAAAGTTATGAACTTATTAATTTATCAAGATCTCTGTCCTTGTTACCACATGTAAAAGAAGATGTATGGAAATGTGTTTTAGATTATTATAAAAATAACTTTCTTTCAAACACAAGTGTAAAAAATAATTCTTATTTATTTTATATCGTTTCCTTTGTAAAAAAACTACAAAATAATTCAAATTTTCATTTATATTTAATTGAACATATAAATAAAAAAGCTCCAACTATATCTAAAGATGATGTAATACACATAATAAGGGGATTAATAAATCTTCATTATTACCATAATGACTTAGTTAATAATGTTTCCATTTTTATTGAGAAGAATTACCAGTGTTTTAACTTGATCGATATTGTTTATATATTAAAATACTTTACATCGATGAAATTCCGGCATGTTAACATTTTTTCCTTATTTGCCTTAACAGTTCAGAAAAATAATATAACTTGTAATTACTCAATCATTTCAACAATAGCATCCTTCTATCTGCAGGTTTGTATATCTATCAGATATTCACATGCGCGTTAATGTGAAGCGTTCCACGGAATAAATAGCTTACACAGACGTGCATACATACATAAGTACATAAGCACACTAGCACAAACGTTCATATACATATGTAAGTTCATATGTCCAAAATGGGGAGGTTATATCGGGAAGCTTTCCTTTTACCTAATTAATGACAAGTGTGCATGCTTCGACCTGTTTCGTTAAATGTATGCTCTCTTTGTATGTTTTGTCATTGTGCTAATTCACCATTTCCCCGTTTTTCTTCTCTCTCTTTGTAGATGGACATATTTCCAAAAGCAATTGAGGATGTACTACTGCAAGAAAAGAAAAATAGTGAACGGAACTTTAAAACGGAGGAGATTTATTGTGATGAGGAATAAAGAACGGAGAAGCGCATATTAACTGCTGGTAAAAACAAACATGACGATGAACAACAAAGAGAACATCAGAGCGAACAGAAAAATAAACAGCAAAACGAACTGCAAAGCGAGCAACAAAGCGAGCAACAAAACTAGCAACAAAACTAGCAACAAAAAAGAATCGTTAATTTGTTACAGCATATAATTACTTCTTCATATGAATCCTTTCATATAGCGAAAAATGTACATATACCTATTACAGCATGGACACTTAAGCGTGCACATACCTTACATATACGTGCTTTACAAACACGTACCTTATGTGCCCCAATTACACACCGCCTAACTTTTGTAAAATTTGTAAAACGAACTTATATGCGCTTCATTTGATGTACATGTTCCATGCTTCTCACTTTTTTTTTGTACACTATCTTTAAAAGGAAAACAAAAAATATTTTTTAAATACCTCTGGTCAAAACCTTTTGGAAATAAATGTTCATTTCCCCATCTTCCATTTCCTTTTATGACATCATGATTTAAGTTTAAGCTTTCTCTCGTGTATTTTGGTAGTTTAATATTATTTTTTTTTTTTTTTTTTAAATAAGAAATGGCATTCAGCTCGCTGTATATGCTTGGGCACCACAGTCCCTAAAAGAGGGGAGGGAAAGTAAAAAAAAAAAAGAGTAAAATGATGCAAAAAAAAAAAAAAAAAAAAAGCAGTAAAACAAAGCAAAACAAGTTAGCACATTAAACAAAAACCCAATGAAGCAGTGGTAACGGAAAAAGCAACATAATTTATTCATCGAAAGGAACGTTAAAAAAAAAAAAAAAATGCAGATTATATTCCTAATACGTGACTTCCCCTTAGTCTACATATATAATGGCATTTACATTTTTGCTAGTTGCTTATATTACTTGAATACTTCTTCTATTTGAATAAACCTTAGGCCCTCCATGTTTTAAAAAATCGGTATTCCCAGCACTATCTTTGTATAAGTTAATAATATCAACGAGGTGCTTAGATTTTACATCTTTTAAAGATATTTCATATTTGCTGTTATTTATGTATTCAAATATAGCAACTGGTTCTTCATACTGCTCATGATGAATTTCGAAATTTAAATGTTTATTCTCCTCCTTATAGTCAGGTAAAATAAATCTTAAAAAAAATCGAACATTTCTGCTGCTGTGTCCTGTTTCACTGTATTTCAATAAAACTTTTTTTAACTGATACACGCCATTCGAACACATATTTCTCTAAAATGAAATGGTGGTAACGTAAAGTAGCGGCAGTGGAAAATGGCGGTAATACATCACTATTCTGTACGAGCATATGTGTACGTAAATAATACACCTACGTATGAGTCTGTAATACATATATACATATAAATAAGCGTGCATTCGTATATGTTTATGTATTATTCGTACATATCATTATATTTTTTTCTTTCGTCCTATTTTTTTAGTATTCATCTGTCCCTACACACGTCATTTTTAACATAACAGGCAACAAAATGAATTAAACACAAAATGTTAAAAAAGATACTCCTTTAAAAAATTTATTTTTTTAACATTATATTTTTACAATAAAACAGTCTCATATTTAAAACACATTACAAAAAAAAGAAAAAAAAAAAAAAAAGGTTAATTATATAAAATAAATAATTCTTTTTCAGGATTCCTATTTATTAATTTGTAAACAGCTCGATTTAATTACTTGAATGTTGCAATACTGTGACCTCATTTTGATAAAAAAAAAAAAAAAAAAAAAAAAAATTTCCTTAAAAAGCGATTTTCCTTGGTCAATATCCTCAAGAAATTGATAAACGTGTGCAATAATTTTGAAGTAAACACATAATTTTATGGAAAGAAAATATAAAGGCTTAAAATTATGAGCACCGCAAACTTCAATTGCATTGTTATTATTTATTCACTGTGTACTATGTACTGGGCATGTATATATATATATATTGTTTTTTTTAATTGTTAATAAATTGCTAAAGTGTTAGCCTATTAAACTGTTTAGCTGTTAAACTGTTAAGCTATTAAACTGTTAAACTGTTAAGCTCTTAAGCTCTTAAACTGTTAAACTGTTAAATCTTTTTGAATCTTTTGCTGATATTTTTTCTCCCCATTGTATTATATAAACTTTTGTAAAAAATTATATGTGAAATGATTTTCAAGCCTTTGCTTATTCAGTAATATTTTACGCTTTTTTCAGTTAATTCGTTGATATTACATGGGCCCATATGTTTACCTGTGAATATATATGTACTTAATTACGTATGTATATGTACCTATATGTATGTGTATACTTATTATTATCTATTTAAAACTTTTTTTTTATGACGTTTATTAACCCTTTGCATGAACACATTACGTCCGGGAAATAGTTTCGGAAACAACAGCGAAATAGAAACTAAAGTTCGTCCATTTTTTTTTTTTTTTTTATCCAGACGAGTTGTATATTTGTGCAAATAAACATTTATTTATATATATACAATACATATATATACATACGCATATACCAGTTTAGCAAGACGTCTGAAGACTAAGTCGCTCGTCTGGACACTACTGTTCTCAGTTGCGTCGCATTTTCGTGTATAACATTTTAACAGATTTATTTTGTTATATTCTTTTTTTTTTCTTATATCTTTCCTTTATTTTATTTTTATATTAATTTATTGCTTCATTTGATCGCTTCAATTTAATTCGTGGAAAATGAAAAGACACGACACGTTTAAGGACTTAATAAGACTACATGACAACTTAAAAAAGGAAGAAATCCTGGCCTTGTTTTTTCACAGCTGTATTTTGAACAATTGCTATAATTACATATTAAATGAAGAAAAAAAATATGCAACATCAAATAATGAGAAAATAAAAATTTCAAATGGCTATATAAAATATACACAAGGTGATGAAAAGGACCAAGTTTTCATAAGTAGAATATTAATAGATCCCCTATGGAGAAAGAGTTCAAATAATTACAATTTTACATATAAGTCTACACAAAATGATGATACATATAATTTAAATATATTAAAAATAGAAAAATCCTTAGTTCTTCAAATAATTAATACTGCACAACCATCTACTGTACATACTGTAACAATAAATATGAACGAGTACATAAATAATACCAAGGAAGAAAATATAATAGACAAAATTGAAGAAACTATAAATATAGAAAAATTAGAAAATATATTTCAAAATCATATATTAAATAACATGAATAAGACAAATGTTTATAATACCATGAGAAATAATAATAGTCTTATTATTGAGTCAAATATACAAGAAACACAAAAGGAAAATATGTTTAAAGCGAAGGAAAGCCAGTTTTTACAAAATTTCACAAATGACTATTTTGATGATAAAAATCCAACAATAGAAGGAAGGAATTTGATACCAAATTTTAGAAAAGACGATTCTGTTTTGAAACCTGATGGGTTATTAGTAGGACCAAATAATAAATTTTTTAGCCCAAAAAATTTACGGTATGATCCTATGGGACCTTTCGGAAACGAGCCCAATGCTGATAACAAACCTTTTGAATTTCAGAATAATTTCCCCTTTTAATTTTTTTTTTTTTAAATGTTTATATACTGCGCATCGCACATGTAAATGTGTAGTATGCATGTGTGTATTGGTGGGCGTATGTTTGTACGTTTGTGTTTACGTATGGGTTTTGCAAATGTGTGTATACATGTGTGTAAATATATATGTGGGTACGCATATGCAAACACGTATGAAAACTTTTTTTGCGATTCGGAACGTGTTAAATGTAACAAATCCTACGTGTTAATTCGGAAAAGAAGTTTTGCTTTTTTTGGCATATGTAAAATGTGTACCATAATTTTATGATAAAATTGTGCACTATTCATTTTTTTTCATTTTAACTGATGTGAAGCGAGAAGCCCCTGTGCCTAAAGAGCATTACGTTATTTTACCAAATGTCTTATTTTATTTTATGTTTTGTTTTGCTTCATGTTATTCTATTTTATTTCGAGCTCCATTTTATGTATTTTTCTAGAATGATGATGCTTCTCATTTAATGAGCTATTCACGCTGACACAAACAAGTGAGTGATGGCAAATCAGTGCAATGCATGACAAAAAATTTATTACCTGAAATTTTAGTAACTCCATATATTATTATCCTTTTGTTAAACTTAATCATTATTTTAATTATAACTACTACTCTGTGGTACGCTTATGCACATATGTCAAATGGTGTGTTAACTGGTATGTAAAATGGTACGTAATATGGTCTGCAAAATTGCATGTTAAATGGTGTGTAAAATGGATGTTTGGAAGAATAAAATAAATAAGCAAACTGATATGTTAAACATATTAACAAAGGAAAAATTTTCAAAAAATTGTTTATAAAAAAAATAAAGTAACATTATTATATCCACATTATTGTAAAGGAAAAACAACAAATTTAAAGAATAATTATAGCTAATACTATTTAAAAAAAAAAAAAAAAAAAAAAAAGAGTATATAAAAAATAAAATGCTGAAATATAAAAATACAGTTACTAATTTTGTATAGATATTATTTAAATAAAAATTTCGAAAAATTTGGTAGAAATATTTGCACTGCTGAAAGTAGTTTCTTATCCGTATTGCACTGGTTTAGAAGCATGTCCATAAAGTAATTGCTATTTTTTAAATATATATTATTTTCTTGCAAAGGTGAAATAATTATGCTACACGGAATATCCTTCTTGATATGTTCACTGTCATAACTTTTTTCTGTCTCATTGTTTGCACATGATTTAGCATTCCCATATTTTTCATTTTTTGAGTTGCATGGTAATAGAGATGATGAAATATCAATCTTTTTTAGTTCTTCTGAATTGTAGCTACTCATTTTGTCACTCTTAATCTTCTTTCCTGTTAACTTGGATTTCTTTACAGTTATTATGCTACTGTCCAGCATTATTTCTTCTTTTTTCCTATCCGTTTTTCCTAAAATAGAATTATTCCTATTTTTCCCGTCATCATATGTCACATCTGTGCTTATACTTCTATCCTTTCCATCTTCTTCCACGTGGTCATCTTCCACATGGTTACCTTCTTCTACGTAGTTATCTTCTTCTACATAGTTTTCTTCTACGTAGTTATCTTCTTCTACATAGTTATCTTCTTCTACATAGTTATCTTCTTCTACGTGGTTATCTTCTTCCCTTTGATTTGCTTCCAGATTTAAGACATTCGCTTTTTCTGAATCATTAATGCACAACTTTTTTAAAAGGTCGATTACATCGTTCTCGTTAACTACGTTTCCAATGTTCACATTCGTTTCGTCGAAATTATTGTAAGCGTAGTTTTTGTTGTAATCCTTTTCACTTTTAGCCTTATTTTTTATTTCCATCTTTTCACTTCTCTTAATTGGGTTGGTATGAAGTGAACTCTTCAATTTAGAGAGTTCACTTTCATCTTCACTGTATTGTGAAAAAACATTATACATAATATGCTCATTATAAATAGAATTTTCTAATCTTTTATGAATTAGTTGAATATTATCATCAAATTGATCGCCGTCTAATATTTCTTCTGATATGTTTTTCACCTTGGAAATTAATATTTTATGATCAATTTTAATGACCTTATTATTTTTTTTATAATGATTAATAATCTTATTCCATGAATCGCACTCTTTTAAATATTTGCATTTTCCGAAAATAAATAAGTTACACCTAGCCCTGGTAAGAGCTACATTCAGTCTTTTTTCATTCGTAAAGAATATATTCGAATCATCTACTTCTTCATCTGTATAATATTCGGAATTCCTTTCATTTTGGTCCCCTTTTTTGGGCACACATGCTTTTAGTTCATGCTTCTCTTCTGTTTTTAATGCTTTTTGTAGTTTCTTTTCCTTCTTCTTTTTCTTATGCTTACTCCTTATATATCCTGTGGTTCTTACGCATACAAATATTATAATGTCTTTTTCCTTCCCCTGAAAACCATCCACGGTCCCAATATCTATGAAATTCGAAATATTATTTTTATACCCTTTTTTTTTAAAAAAATGATTTAATTCATTTTCTAGAAAATATTTTTGTATAGCATATGGAGTTATGATACCAATTCTTTTATACCATTCATACACATTTTCTGATGTAAAAATATAATGTAAGAATTCAATAAAATGAATAACTATTTCACTCTCTTCAACATTTACATATGATGTTTTTATTTTCTTTTGGATAGAAAAAGGGATATCGTAAAATACAGTATGTTGCAAAAAGGGAATAAAGAACCATTCTAATATTCCTTCATTTTTCTGACACAAAAATAGTTCAGGCAAATTTTCCGGTAATTTACCAAAACGATTTTCCATATATTTAAATAAATTAAAATTAGTTAGAGTATTATACATTTTCTCATTAACCGTATCGTCTTTATATCTTAATTCATTAATATATTCGTTTATTTTATTTTCTTTAAGTAAAAGAGATAAAAAACTAGAAGCATCAGTTATTTTATTCATGTAATAAAATTTGTTTGGGAAATAAGATATATCTGGGTGCATTCTATATTGTATGGATAATAAATTATATTTTACCTTATTCATCTTATTTTTTTTTTGTAATCTTTCAAAAAGAGATCTACCATATTTCCCTTTTTTAGCTAACATTGAAAATACTGTAGCTGATAATTGATTTGGATCACCAACTAATATAATCTTATTACAAGAAAAACATAACGGAATAAGTATATCCAATTCAACTGCTTGTGATGCTTCATCTATAATTATAGCATCAAAATGGTTTATATATTTTCGTATATTCGTATTGAAACAAGAAGATAAAGTTGAACAAATAATATTTGATGTTTTTAAAAGGAATTTTGTAATTATTACATCTTTCTTGTCTTTATTAAGAAAATAAAATAAACGTTCTTTGAATTCTAGACTAAACCCTAATAAATCTGTGCTTATATTACTACCTAATCTTGTAACAATTGGATGAAACAGTTCACCATTTTCATCAAATATACCTTCATCTAGAGAAATTAATCTTCTTAATATTTCATCTATTGCTGCGTTTGAGGGAGCGCAAACTAGGATCCTTTTACTCCTTATAAATTTTAACCTGTTTATGGGTTCTTTCTTCATGTTCTTTAGTTCGTCGTTACTATTTCTGTGTGTAATCCCACACCCTTCTCTGCCCTTTTCCATTTCTTCTGCTTCTCCTGCTACTGCTTCTACATTTTGTGCTTTTTCTTTTTCCATCTTTATTTCTACTTGCTTACTATCAATTTTGCCTTCCTTCGTTCTATTAGCTGTCACAAGACGATTTTCTCCCCCGTTTGACAGTCCATCCGCTGTACAAGCTTCTTTCCAATAGCTACTATACTCTTCGATATCTTGGTATACTTGTGTGTGCAGTATACTATCGTTGATAGAGTAACAAGAGTTGTGACAACTCTCATTGATGACTTTTATTTCTAAAGAATTTTTATCTTTTTTTGCTGAAGCAGAGCTGTATGTATTAGGATTATAAATTGGCTTTATCAATTCTATTAGATTTTTAATCCTATTTTCGTTATTTTTAAAAACATCATCTTTATTATACATACTACTCATGCAACCAGTATTTGGACAGTTTGTACCATTAAGACAACTATAATACTCATTATCATCCGTTTTTGCTAGCTTACTAAGAGCAATCATAATACTAATATGTATCCTACAGGCACAGTTCTTCTGCATGTTGTTACCTCTATCACCGTGAATAACATATTTATTTTCCACATCATTCTCTTTAGGAGAGTGATGAAAAAAATCGTCATATTCTATTGCATCAAAGCAGTTATCGTCATTATAATAGCAGTAATCATTTTCTTTACTATAATTCATCCAAGCATATGGGCTTTTATTTATTTTTTCCCTTTCTAAATAACCATCTGGAGATAATTCTTTTGTACTATTTGAATTACTATTTCGTTTTATTTTATCTTTTTGAAAAAACATTAATGAACTTATAATACCTAAAATTGTAGTTGTTTTTCCTGTACCTGGAGGTCCTTGAATTAACGTAATGCCCCTATTTAAGATGCTATTATTGATAGCTCTTAATTGATATTTATTATAAATGGTAAAAAATTTTTTTTTTAATAATTCAGGGATATAATTGAAACCTTCATACTCGTCCTTTGAATTCTCTACGTCAGTTATATTTTTTATTAGTTCATTTCTTTTAAGAGTATTTTTATCATTTAGATGTCTTACAGTAAATTCTAAGAGATGATTATACTGAAGAAATCTAATCTTATTATTTTCTTTTCTTTTTGGTTTTTCCTCTTCCTCCTCTTCTTCTTTTTCTTCTTCGACTTCGTCTTTTTCTTCACTCTTTCTATCTTGTGCTAATTTTAACTGATTTAAGTAATATTTAATCTTCTCTATTAAATGTTCCGTTTTTCTTTCTGCATCATATGGATCATTGTATTTCAAGTCTTCATTCATATCACAGTTATTATAGATTTTGTTTTGTTTCATTTGCGACTCTTCCCCTAATGTACAACTGTCAGTTGTGTTTGTCTTTTCCTGCTCTTTCACTCCTAATGGCTTGGGATCTATGTGATCATCATCGCCATTTTTGTAGTAACTTTGGCTGCCACTTCTACTTCTACTACTGCCACTTATACTTCTACTACTGCCACTTCTACTTCTACTACTGCCACTTATACTTCTACTACTGCCACTTCTACTTCTACTACTGCCACTTCTACTACTGCCACTTCTACTTCTACTACTGCCACTTCTACTTCTACTACTGCCACTTCTACTTCTACTACTGCCACTTCTACTTCTACTTCTTCTACTACTACTTCTACTTCTTACATTGCCACTTCTACTTCTACTACTTTTTCTGTCACCTTTACGATAATTTCCCTTCCCACCTACATCTATGTCAATAATTTCACGCAAGAGGGGGGAGTATCTAAAGTAAACCAAACAGTTGAATTGGTGAAGAGTAGTAGTTAAGTTGGTCACTTTTGAAATGCGAATAAAATAATCATTTAACTTGTTTTTAGTAAATATCTCATACATAATGCATTTTCTTACTTTATCAATAATATCAAAATTTTGATAACTCGTATTGAATCTTATTTTAATTGCTTCATTGTCTTTTGAAAAGACGAAACCTAGTAAATGGCGAACACAGTACTTTCTAATCATGTAAATTTCTTCATTCGTTACATCACTTTTTTTTTTCTTTTTTTTGGAGGAAAGTGTTTTGTTATTACATGTGTTTTGCTTACTTGAATTAATCATTCCAAGTGATGTTGTATTTATATTTTCACCTTCACAAAACGTATTCAATGTATTTCTTTGTTTTTTACTTTCCCGTTTACAATTCTTTATTTTACTACAAACCACTTTAGCACTTATCTGTATAGCATTCGTTTGTTCAAATAACAAATTTTTACGCATTATCATTTTACTTCCTAAAAACTCATCATCTATTTTTTCAACATATGATGACTTGAACGAGTTTAAGTATGGAAAAAATGTGTCAAGTCGCTTTTTTTTATCATTTTCCCGTTTATAATTGAAACTATTTCCATTTTGTATCTTTTTATTATTTTCTATTTTTTCTGATGACTTCAATGGAATAGTACAAAACCTATCTGCTTCATTTTTTTCCGTTATTTTTGGTATAAATCTTAGCAGAATAAGATCACCAATATGTATATTATCATAAAGCTGCAAATTATCACTACTATATGCCAAATTAATATCAAATTCAGAGTCATATATATATCTTATTTTATCATTACTATTACTCAGATCTAATTCATATTCTCTTATATTTCCATCTGCTTTGTTACGATTTATCATTTGCTGGGTTTCAATTAAAAATAATGGAAAATAGGCGTGAAAATATTCTTCAAAACTTTTGAAAATGTCCGGTAGGGAAGTACAAATATTTAAATCAATTTTTAACCTATTTTTTAACGCATATATATTTATCTCTCTTTCATTCCTTAAACTAATGTAATAATTCCATCTTAATATTATATCAACTAAAAAGTAAGAGACATCAAAATATCCTTTTTCTAAAATAAATGTCCTACGTATTAATGTCAAAATGTTTTTATTCGTTTTTTGATAAGTTCTACAACTATATTCTTCTTCTTTATTTAAGTCATAACTTTTCGAATTCAGAAATTTACTTTTTATATTCTCTTCTAAACATTTAAATTCATTATCTTTGTTATATTTCTCGAATATATTCCAATTGAAAAAAACTTTAACAAAATATTCATCATTCCATTTTTCCCACATTCTGTCCTTAACCAACTATTTGGTGTCATAAGACTTTTGTGCAGTACACCACAACAGCCAAAAGAAAAAATAAAATAAAATAAAATAAGCAAAAAGGAAAACAAAACAAATTAGCACCTGTTTTTATGCTAGCACATGTGCATATAAAATATTATAGGCATATTTTTACTATAAAAATGCCTCTTTTATGCATATGAAAAATAAACAATTATATCCCTTAACTTTAGTTATAGTCATTCAGAAAAACTGTTCACCTTATTTAGAATTGCGGAGATTGTGGATATTATTCATTTTGTGCCTATATTAGATTACTCCTTATTTTGCCCTTTCTACCTTTTCCCCCCCATTGGTTTTGAACACATATATATATGTTGTATATATTACAAGTATGTATATATATACATTTATATGCATGTATATATATAGATATAGGTATATATACATGGATATATATATTTACATATATATATGTTGTATATATTACATGTATGTATATATATACATTTATATTCATGTATATATATAGATATAGGTATATATACATGGATATATATATGTATACATATATGTTTACATATGTAAAGCTGTTTTTTTATTGAAAAAACGAAAAAGATAACTTATAAGTGAACGTGTTTTTTTAAAAATACTTTTTCGCGTTTCCCCTTTAAACCATAATTTTGTTAATTTTAATAATTTTGTTTTTTTACTTTTTCCGTATTAAACTTTTTACATTATATATTTAATTAAAAAAAATAATAAATAAAATAAAATAAATATAAATACATTAATTACAATTTTTTTTTTAATAACAGATATAAGTATATTGTATATATCTGGGTGTAACCAATTCAAACAAAAATACGTTGTTATGAACGTGTACTTTTTTTTTTTTTTTTATTACCATGTATCCATTTACTATTTGTCATTTTTTTTCATTTTATACATTCTCTGGTTCGGTTAAACATTACATTTTGATCAGATCACATATATAGCTCTATGAACAATTAGTGCTTAAGTTTTAATACCTTTGTAACTATTTTTAAATCATTCATCTTTTTTTTCTCTAAAAAAAAAAAAATATATATATATACCGTTGTTTTTTTTTTTTTTTATTCATTAAACAGGCAAGAAAGGGGTGCAATTTTTCTTAAAAAGAGAAAAAAATAATAAGATAATAAAATATAGTTTAAAAGGATTTTTTCTAAAATACTTTTCCCTCCTTTTTCTTTAACCCAAAATTATTATTTTTTCTTTAAACGAATTAAATGTTTTTGTATTACATTTTAGGACAAAAAAAAAAAAAAATAATAAAATACACACATAAAATTACTATTCTTTTTTAACGGGTCGTGTATATTTTATATAAGGGTGTAACTATTTTAAATAAAAACATGTTGACAACAGTAAACATATATATATATTTTTTTTTTTTTTTTTTGCCATGTATCATTTACCATTTACCTTTTTTCTGATTTTATATATGCTTTGTTATGGTTAAAAATTACATTTTGAACAGTTCACACACTTAATCCTATGAACATTTAGTGGTTAATTTTTAATACCTTTGTAATTGTTTTTAAATCATTTATTTTTTTTTTCTCTAAAAAAAAACAAAAAATATACTGTTGTTTTGTTATTTAAACAAGCGAAAAGGGGTATAATTTATTTTTAGAACAAAAAAAAAAATAAATAAAAGAAAGCACAACCGGGCTAATGGACAAACCGAATTGCTACATATGACACTACATCAGTTACGATATCTTATTATAACGTTTACTCTTGTTCAAAGGGAAGCTTGAGTATTTTTGTGGATTAAATCATGAAATTACATTAATATTTTTAATTATATTTCTGTTTTCCTCTCTTTTGAATGTGTGTTGAAGCAGGTGCTTTTTTATAATGGACATTTTTGTTGAAGGCAT
Organism: Plasmodium malariae; assembly: GCF_900090045.1. Lineage (NCBI taxonomy): Eukaryota > Apicomplexa > Aconoidasida > Haemosporida > Plasmodiidae > Plasmodium > Plasmodium malariae. The sequence goes on from NC_041782.1 coordinate 825,409, forward strand.
TTGAAAAAAATGAATATGACTGGTGCATACTTTTTTGCGCACCTTACAACTATACTTTCATTTATATTTTATTTTATATTATTGTTTTTTAACGACGTTTTTTTTATAGTTTTTATGTTAGGAATGTAAAAATTTCTTAAGATGTATAGGCATACAAAAGCCCATAAACATATATGCATGTATATACGCATTATATATTTTGTATTTATATTGACAAGTATCATACTAAGCACATTTTTCAAATTACATATTTTAAGAACAAGTTTGAGTTAATATATATTCTCATGTGGAATGAAAATTGCTGTACATAAGCTAAACTGAACAATGAAAAATATATACATAGTGTTTTCAAAGTTTTTACTCAAAATAATATCCTCATTTAATTTTATTTTGTTTCTTTTTTACATGTGAAAGCCTTTATATTGTAACAACATCTATTTGATCCTTGTGTTAATAACACTATTGTTCATGGCCAATTTAGTTATTCGGTTATTCCACTGTTTTGCCATCTTGTTATTTATGCGTAAAAATATTTAAAAATATTTCTTTTTGAATATTTTTTATTCGGTTACAAAATTTTTTTTTTTTTTGAGTTTCGTTTTCTAAATGGCGCAATTATGATTCCTATTTTTCAGTTTTCATTCTTATTTTTATTTCAATTTTAGTTTTGGGGGTTTTTCCTGTGCTTGAAAAAATATTATACAAATATTCCGTCGAATAAATTATAATTTGAACTCAATTTAAACCTGATATTCACAAATTAGTGTATGTATTTCTTAATATATAAATTGTATAAACAAATAAAATGGTAAGTTTATCTTTTTTAAAATTTTTTGGAGGAAATAATGTTATATACATATATATATATATATATAAAACATTTTGGTTATGTAAAACCTATCTTTTTGATTATTATGTATAAAGAATTTGTAAATATATAAATACTTATTATATGTGTTAATATTATGTTTGTATGTACTATGTAAGTATGTACTATGTATGTATGAATTGTGTATATATGTATTGTCTATGGATGTATTGTGTATGTATGTATTACAGGAGCATGTGTATATGAATTTATGCATGTTTCTTGTATAGACTTGTCAATTTAACTACTTTATATAAAAAAATTACAACACCTCGTAAAAGTACAGGTGGACAGCACGCTGATATTTGGTGCTTCTTATGACTTAACGAATTGTACATAATATTTTTTAAAAGATTATCTTATTTTTTTATAGCATTTCTTTTTCAAATGTTAATGTCAAATGGAAACGATTTTTATAATAATAAAAAAGGATGTAAAATGGGAAAAATTAAAAAGTGATAATAAAAAAAAAAAGAAAAAAAAGATGATATTGGAAAGGAATATGTTAAAAGTACAATTAAATTAGAGCATAAATTTTATTTTTTTAAAATAGGGCATTTGTCTAAAGCGTATATATTATTATACACACATATATATATATATAATACATATTTAATACGTATTCAATGCATATATGGTACTTGTATGATACACATATATGTACATACTTATACATATATAAGCATATAAAACCTATTTGTACATATGTAAGTTTTTATATATGCAATTGTTCTTCTTCATAACAAATCAGAATGGAATAAAATAAAATACTTTATCATTTTCAATAGAGAGTATACACTCTATACGTTGTATTAATGTATCAACCACTTCTTTTATAAAAAAGAAGAAAAAGTATATAAATATAATAATGCTACTACTATGTTTTTTTCTTTCATCCTAGAAGCAATATTTCATTCAAAATGCCACAACAAAAAAATGGAGAAGAATATAAAAACAAAAAAATAACTTGATAATATGTAGACTAAAAATTGTATCTTCTTTTTGTGTTTGTACTGTAAAAAGTGTATTTCAACAGATCATCAACAACAGGAACAGGAAAAGGAACAAGAAAATTTGTATAATAAAATTAGACGCTTATTATTTTTTTTTTTTATTAATACAAATAATATAATATTCCCGTATTTTCAATTAAAATAAAGGAATATAAAAAACAAAAAATAATAACAAAATTCTTACGCATACATATAAAATAATTACATTTATTTTTATTTATCAGGTATTATTTTTTATCTTATATAAGAAAGAAAAAGAACAACGTCTGCTCGTCGTATCAGCATCTGTTCGATAACAAAAAAAACAGAAAGAACGATAAACCGTTATTTCATGCATATATATATATATATATATATACATACATAATTACTATATTTTACGTATTGTTAAATTAAATTTTAAAATAAGTATAAAATAAAAGGATATATAATAGTAATAACACAATACAAAATTATACATACAACAAGAAGTATAATATGTTAAAAAAATACATTTGTTATCATTTCTTTAAACGGACATTATGTATTCTTCTAATTAAGAATAATTTTATTCTACAAAAATTAATTTATTATTTATTGAAAAAAATACCATTCTTTTGAATATTTATTTTTTATTTAAAAAAGTTATAATTTAGTAATTATAATAATTAAATTGTTGTTTTATTTTATATGTATTTTCAACTTCCATACATTTATTATAAAAAGGGGACGAACAAATAGCCCTTACAATTTTAAAATAATATATATATATATATAAATTATATAATATATATACATACTTGTGTACGTAAGTATATTACATACATATGAACAAAATATGTATGTTTATGAATTACATTTTGTATATAATATTATTATATGAAAAAAAAAAAATATATATATGTATATATATAATACAAAAAAAAAAAAAAAAAGAATATTTTTTTTAATTAATTTTATATATTAACTTTTATTGATATTTTTAAAAGTAGGAAGGGTTTAATTTATAAGAAAGTATTTGTATAAATATTAATGTAAATATTTTCGTTAGAAATTATAATTTTTATCGTGCCTAAATCCAATAATATTTAGCTGTTATGTATATGTATATATATATATATATATATATATATATATATACATAGTATTTATACATACATATTGTGTTTATTCGTACATACTGTGTTTATATATACCTATTGTAAATTTATATATACATATATATAGCTTTTTTTCTTATAATTTGAATAAAGTAAAAATGAAGTTCAAATTGCCGTTAGGGAAGAAAAAGAAGGGGTTTGAATGTTCAATATTTGGGAGTGGTAAATCAGTTCTAAGTAAACTTTTCGGTAGTGGCATTGACAAATATTTTAAAGCTGTAAATATTTCCATTATTTTAATGTTTGTAACAGTATTGCATTACATTTATTCTTTTAATATAAGAAATGTAAAGAATAAGGATCGAAATATATTATATATGTACTATGGGTTTTTAGTTTGTCTCGTGGGGTTTGCTATTAGTATTAATTGGTAAGAATCACATATATAGAATGTTTATATTATGCAAACGGTACATGCTATGTACATGCTATATATATAAATATGTTTATCTGTATGCGCATGCGCTTATGTATACGCCTATATATGTAAATTATGTATATTACGTTATGCTGTAAATATATGTAGAGGATGAGTATGCAAATGTATACAGTTTGTGTTACACGTCGAATGTCTGCACAGATTGTGCTTGTATGTTAAAAACATGCATATATATACAATATACCCATATACATGCATATGTACATACAAACATACGCATGTATACATATATACATTTATACGCATACACAAATACACATGTGATGTATTGTCATAGAAGGATTCCCCTTTAGTACATGCAGCATTTCCGTAATTATATGTTCTTTTTTTTAAAATTATTTATTTTATTTTTTTTTTGAATTATATAAATGTAGGATCTATTTCGAATATTCCAAAAATAAGAAAAAGAGTTTTTCTCCTTTAGACGTTAAAAGTAAAAAACAGTAGCTGTACATATGTATATGTTTGAGTACATTTTGTTTTTGCATTTTATCGCCTTTTTTTGTGTTAAAAAATTGGGTAGACATTTTTTTCATTACGAATTTATATCATATAAATATATTTACATCATATACACCCATAAACCAACGCATATACTTATTCATATACTCATTCATATATACCCATTCATGTACATGCAACTTCGCATTCATTTTTCTCATCATTCTTTTTTCCCCTTCAGTGGTTAGCAAAAAAAAAAATTGAAAATATAGTCTTTGGTTACATTTCTGAAGATCTCTCACCTGGTAGAAGTTATGTACAGTGGCTTATATATTAATATGCTGTTTGTACCCTTATCGGCATTTCCTTTTTTAAGCTTTTTTTTTTTTTCTTTGGAATTCTGTGATTAAATGTTTTGTGTTTTGTATTTTATAATATATGTATGTTTTATATCATTTTTTTATTTTTATGTATTATATTGAAATACATGTATGTTATTAATATAGACCTCTTTTTATAGGCATTTATTTTATTATTAATTTTTTTTAATTTTTGATACGCGCTTATGTGTTTTTATGTGCATATGCATATTGTACATAATTGAGGGGGGATATATATTTACTCCTCCTCAAAAAAGTATAAAGAATTCAATATGTAAACAAAAAAAAAATGTAAATTTTTTATTACATTTTTGTTACATGCTTGTTACATGCTTGTTGCATTCATGTTATATTTTTATTACCTTTTTAACTTCCTGATAATAAACGTTTAATTGTGTTCTGTCCTTCAAAACCCATATGCCTTCCCCCATCGGTTTGTTGTTTTTAAAATTCCCAACAAAATAATTTCCTAAATTGAAAAATGGGAATAAGAATTATTGATAAACGGTTAATGGTGAACGGTATATGGTGAACAGTGAATGGCGAATTGCGAATGATACGTAGTGAATTGTGAATATGCAATTTTGTTGTATATAGATATGTTATTATTAACGTGTTTACATTGATAAGTGATATTATATGTACGTACGCATAGTACATAGAAAAAAAAAAAAAATAATAATAATAAGTTTAAACCATTTGGCAAAATCCATTTCCCATATGATAAGAATCCGTCTTCCCAATACCCTTCCAATAGGCTTCTGCATTTTTTGTATATGTACTTTCCTATATTTTACAAACATTAGTGAAATGTGATTTTATGTAGAGTTTAAATTAAATTGCACATATATGCATATATATACATACACAGATTTATGTATATATGTACATATTGATCTGTAATTACAATATGTGTATTCTATACATTAAATATTGAACGCTCAGTGAATTAACACTCATAAATATATTACAACATAACAGTACATTAAATTACCCCATCCATTTTTTTTCCCGAATTTCCAACTACCCACATATATATCCCCATTTTTATACAACATCATCCCATCGTTATGTTTTAAACCGTTGGCATAGTTTCCATAGTAGTAATTCTTTTGTTCTGCTTATGCGCAATATATACACATATATATGAATAAATATATATATATATTTAGCGAATCCGTCCCCTTAGCAAATACATATATATATATATACATACATATGGGCTTATATAAATACATATCTATATGTAAATATGCATATTTGCACATAATGATATGTCTACGTGCTCGTACTCATGTAGGTACCTTCCACAGGACTGATGCTGTTTTTTTTCATTTTGGTTTGATCCAAATTTTTCATAAGTTTTAATAACTTCTTAGAAAACTTTTTTTTATTTTTATAAAAATCTTTGTTTTCTTTATGGTCATATTCATAATATTCTTTATCGTCATCCTCATAGGCGTTAATACCATCGTTTTCGTTGTTTTCGTTGTTTTCGTTGTTTTCATCGTTTTCATCGTTTTCATCGTTTTCATCGTTTTCATCGTTTTCATCGTTTTCATCGTTTTCGTTATTCTCGTTATTTTCACTGTTTTTTGAGCTCTCATTGGTATTTCCTTCGCTCGTGTCTTCACTGTTTTGCTCATAGTCACTTTGGAAATCTTCACTTTTCTCGTCCTGACTTTCGAAATTTTCGCTCTCTTTTTGATTGCTCTCTTCTAGGTCGCTTCCTTCATAATTGCTCACTTCTTGGCCGCTTTCATCATTGTTGTTTCCCTCCTTTTCACTTACATTATCTTCACCTTCCTCCTCACTTCTACTCTTTTCATTTTCCTCATCACTTACTCCGTATGCGCTTTGCTGTTCTTCGCTATCACTTTGGTTTTCTTTTTTAACATGACGTTTACTTAATTTTTTATTTCCTTTTTTTTTTATGTTGTTACTATAATAATAAGTGCCTATACCATTTTTCTTGCCATGTTCATATAATCCTTGATAAAAATCACCATTATGATAACTGTACTCCCCTTCAAATAAAAAAAAAAAAATAAATAAAATAAAAATATTTCTGAATTTCACTATTTCACTATTTCACTATTTCAAAATTTCAGTAGTTCAATAAAGTAGGGAACAGACACGAATGAAATGCATTCATTCAAATGAATTCCTTTAAGTATATTCTTCTAAGTTCATTCATGTATGGATATTCTCGCATGTGCATTCCTGCATGTGCATAAGTGTAATGTATAAAAAATGTTAGCAACCATATCCATGTTTTTTTCCCAGTAAGATATTTCCGTAATACTTTTCTTTTGTCTTCAAATTGTTATGAGGGTAAAATATCACAGTCCCTATGCCCGTGTAATTTTCCAACGAATTTGACGATTCCCCATTATCTTTTAACAGTTTTATTTTATTTCTCAAAATTTTTTTTGGACTCATTTCGAAGTTATTATAATGCAAAAATTAAGGCACAATTCTGGATTTTGTATATGACATTGAAAATATTAGAAGCCTTGATTTTTGCTTTATTATGTGTGTGCATATATATATACATATATACGTACGTACAAGCATACGTACAGACATACGTACTTTTATACACACGTACAAACACACATTTCTTTGTATATCTATGTACATAAAGAAGTAATAGTAATTTTATTTTCATATTTATATATGGGAGAGCATACATACATATTATATAAAAAAAAAAAATAATATCACATGACTAGCGACCATAAAAAACGGGAAAAAGAGAAAGAAATATTACATAACAAAGAAATACCAGAAATAGTTATATATATATATATATATATCATAAAAAGACAATTTTTTTAAGGACCCTTCTGATTAATTTCATATGCAAAATGCTCAAATATAATGGCAACTGTTAATATTAATATAAATAGATAAATTCCATAATATATGCCATTTCGCATTTTTGATATATAAAAAAAAAAAAAAAAAAAAAAAACTCTTTAAATAATACATATTTTTCTCCTTATAGGAAGAGAGAGTAAAAATGCTAGTTGCTGCAAGAAAAGGTAGAATTATATGTTTACGTTTTCAATTAACATTTTTATTATATTACTGCTATAATTAAATGTATTCCTTCATTTTTATTAGGATTTTTAAAAAAAAAAAAGCATACTAAGCATATACATGCATTATTTTTTCACCTCTTACCATTATGAATATATATTGATATGCTTTAATAGACATTTATGAAGATGTCATTGCCTTGTCTAAACTGCAAATTCCACTAGGCGATTACGTTCAACCCCCGGTAAAATGGAAGAAATAAATGTTCGTTTAATTTTATAGGATAGTGGGCATTTATATGTGTATATGGCTATTTAACTGTACATAAGCACCTGCACAGTGCTTGCAGAACAACAAAATTTAATAATGAGTATGTAAAAAGAAAATGTAAAAAGTTATTATAAGTGCAAGACATAAGCTTCTTATAAATAAAAACGTACGAAATACTTTTTTCATCTTTTTCTACTTTTTTCTGCTTTTTGTTCTTTCTATTCTTTTTCTCATTTCCTTTTTAATTTTACCACGCCAGCATAATAGAACAGCCTTCTGGTACAGTTGTAGAAATGGAAATTTAAAAATAGCTAGAATAATTTTAAAAAAGGGGAGTAACATAAATCATAAGGATGTTAATGGGATATCACCCCTTCATATTTGTTCCAAATACGGACATACACATATAGCTAAATTTCTTATTGAAAACAATGCCGATATAAACATTAAAGATAATGTTAGAATGAAAAAATTATACAGTAAAAATTGGCGCTTTAACAGATCAATGGGAAATATAAGCGCACATGTAAATGTACATACATAAATATATATATATGGGCAAAAGAAGACAAAATATAGCATAACGCATAACATTTTAATAAACAAAATAAATCACTTCCACATGTTTCTTCATTTAAGGAAGGACAAACCCCTATATTTTACGCCATAATAAATAAACATTATGATGTAATGTTACATTTTGCTTTATGCTCAACTTGATAACACTCACATGGGGTGTACCCTTATGCATATAAATACATATATATATATATATATATATGTACATAGACACGTGTACAATTGTGGTACGTTTGTACGTTGGCACGTGTACTTTCATATGTAATTACATGCTCGTATGTACTTATAGCACTATCAAATCTGTATCTTATTCTTCACTTCATACAATTACACTTTTATCGCTGCTACTAATTAAATAGTATGATCACTGGTTTTTATTAGATTGTTAAACTGTTAATAGAGAGCGGTGTTGATGTGAAAATGAAAGACCAGGTAATATTAAATCTTGTTGCTCGTAATTTAAAAATATGTGCAACTAAAGTAAAACAAAATGTATAACTATAATTGTAACATTCATTATTATATATATATATATATATATATATATATATATCGTCCATACTTTTTTCAGAATAATGCAAGTGTGTATGATTACGCGGACTTCACTGGAAAGACAAAATTATCCACCTATATATTATATAAAAGTTCAAGAGAAAAAAAAAAAAAAAAATACATACAAATATATTATTACACACACAGACGCACTCATATGTATAACCATAGTTACGACCGCTAACTAGCTCTTTATATACGCGCCTTAACATCCCTTAAGCTTTATTTTAAATTCCTATTTATTTTGCACATTTTTTTTTTTTTTTTTTTACTTTAATAGGTAACGAGATAATTGTTAAAGATTCAAAGGGAGCGTTAAATATAGATTAAGAATATTATACAACGATATAATGGCGAAATGGTATAATGGTGTAATGGTATAATGGCATGATGGTATGATCACATGATGACCTGTACAATTTCATCAGAACAATTAACAGTTATCAGTTACTTGGGGAATTATGTTTCCCATCATATTTTCATAGTTTTTAACGCAATTTAAAATAATATTTTTAATTAAATTTGTAATAGGAATATTTAAATGGCGATGTTGTGCGCATTGGTGAACATATATACAACACCCGCAGGTGTGTATATGTGAATAAATAAATAAATATATGTATACATACATACATACATGCATAAATAAATACATACGTTTACGTTTAAACTTAAAACAAAAATACATGCATTCATGAAAAGTAGACTTGGTGTAATTAAAAAAGAAAAGGAGGAAATGTAATTTATTATCTTATGTATTATTGCCTGCGTCAGACGTATATATGAATGAGTGTAAACATACATATATTTATATATAAAATGGTATTATCATATTAACAAGACTTTTTTCGCTTCTTATTTTTAAATTTGCAAATGTATACACATACGTATATGTATATACATATACATATATATATATACGAGACAAAAAAGAAAAAGGGAAAATTGGAAGAACTTTTTAATTGCGCAATACAAAACATCAACTCTGCATAAATAAAAAATTATAAATATGTCTCAATATGCATGAGTAATATAAATTTACATTTGTATGCTTACGTAGGAGTGGCATAAAAAATAGGTATGCGTAGAAATATGCAGAGATATACATATACACACTTTTTTGGATTTTATTCGTAGTAATAGACTACATAATAAATTGTAACATAAATATATAATTTGTATATTGCAATAATAAATACTGTTCTGCCTCTTTTTTTTTTTTTTTCCTTTTTGCTCTTATAATAATTGTTACAATACTGCTAATTCGTTAGTACTTCACATATGTATATATATTTATATACACGTATATATGTATGTACTTCATAATAAATATAATTATTTAAAAACTAACAAGCTAAACTAAATTTTATACAAATGAATCTCAGGGTATATTTAAAAAACAAAAAATGGGCTTTTTTTATGCTTATTTTATTTTATATTTTTTATTTTGGGGTCATAAAAAAAAAAAAAAGAATGTTTTATGTGTATTCTTTTTTTTTCTTTTTTTTTTTTTTTTGATATAATTATACAATTTTTAAGTTATATATATATACATATACATATATATATATATGCTTATAAGTTTATATGTTTATAAATTTACACTTTTAACCTTAATTAATATGCTTTGCTTTCCTTCTTTCTCCTCTTCCAAGTGCATGGAAACCACTCTTGATAGTAGTAACGGATCTGAAAAAAACAATAAAGCGAGAAAAACGCAAAATAAATGGTGTTGTACAGCAGGCAGTAAAACATAACAAACGGATAAATAAGAAGCATACTGGAATATATGAAGTTTGCGTTAGTGGGGGATTTGTACAACATAAAAAAAATAAACATTTAAAAATGTATGTTAAAAAGAAAACAAAAAAAAAAAAAGGTAACCTTTTGGCCCCACAAGCATTGCAATGTTGATGAAAAAGCCTAGTCCTACTATCCTTTTCCATTGCTGTATTAGGACTTTTACACATTTGACAAGTAACATATTCAGTTATATATTTTCTTAATAATGCTTCAATATGTTTTGGTCCATATTTTCCTTTTAACACTAACTGCCCTTCTCCTGCTATGGACCCTTCTGTTCCTAATTCTGCCAAAACAAAATGAAATACATGTTCTTCATTTCTATTCATAATTGTACAAATATCTTTAAAATTAATCCATGCTACTTTTTTCGAACCGACTCTAACAACTTGTGGTGGTTTGATTGTATACTTTTTTGATATACATAAATCTATATTATGCTTATTAACTAAGACTTGTATCCTATTTAGTAATTCTTCGTAAGAGTATATTTCACCTCTTTCAAATACTTTACCTGTTCCATCTATTATAACTTCTTCTATTTGTTCTGTTATCTCTTTTTTTTTTTTTTTTTTTTTTTTTTTCACCGAAATCGAACAATTGTTGTGCTTCATCATTTACCTTGTCCAAATCTTCAAAAGCCGCGCTTGCATCTTCCACTTTTTCTTCCATATTTAAATGCTCTACGCGCGTGTATGTTTGCGTATGTGTGTGTATATCTATTTATATATTTTATTTTTATTTTATTTTTATTTTATTTTTTATTTTTATTTTATTTTTATTTTTATTTTATTTTTTTTTGAGTATATTATATCCAAAATTTGATATAAAATGCCCGTTCAGCCGTAATGTGAAAAAGGATGTTTATATCTGTTTAAATTTTTTAGCAAACAGCGATCTACTATTTTTATATTTATATGTGGATATATGTTTGTATATATAAGCTATTTACTTATTTTAATATTTCCCACTTTTTTCAGTAATACATATTAGCAAGTACGTACATATACATACATATATTTTTTTTTTTTGGTTTTTTTTTTTTAATTACTGTATACTTAATATTTTAGTTTCACATAGAAATGTTCTTATTTTTAATTATAACATAGAGAAAACTCGAATAAACGCGAAAAATGATCATAAATATGTATATAAATATACATTCATATACTTTATATATGTTATATAAATATACATTCATATATTTTATATATGTTATATAAATATACAATTCATATATTTTATATATGTTATATTTATATATAATATATATTCGTAAATGATGCATACGTATATATAATATGTATATATGTATGTATGTTTCTTTTTAATTTACAATGCGTTCATGCTTACTAATCTTGAACTTATGCAATGACTTAACTACAAATGGTAATATGGTATATATATTCTTTTTCAAGTATAAAAAAAAATATTAAAAATGAGCACAAAAATGAAATCAATGAATGAACAAAAAAAAAGAGATGGATAAAATGAAAAACGGTATGGAAATATTATATATATATATATATATAAATATGCATATTTATATACATAATTGTGTACATGTATAATATTAAACATACGTACTTTCGTAAATACATACATAGTACATATATAAATACGTACATGTAAATATATATATATATATATATACACATATAAATGAATAAAACAAATGAGTAGGGGCTTCCATAAGATGTGCGCAAAAAATCTAAACAGTTCCTTTTATGGGGTTTATTATTTCAATTCAGTCGTACCTTTAGAAAAACATTCAAAAAAACAGAAAAAATTTTAAATAATATTACTTTATCTACATATTATATAACGTTTGCAATAACGTATGCCCCTAGAATAAGAATCAATAAAATTTTAAAAAGTTGGTGTACATTCTAAATTTTAAGTTTTTCTTTTGAAAAACGAACAATTAAAAAGTTTTAAGGTGTTTTTAAATATGCTCTAGTGCATTTCAAAATAAATCAGGAAGGGGAAAAAAGAAGAAAAAATATTTTGCGAATAATTTTGTGCATATATCAGAAAATAACATACATAATATATATAAATATATATATAAAATATATGCACTGTATAATGCCCCTCTTTTTTCTTATTATATATACGAGCATTCAGAATGATTTTATTATATTTTTTTTTTTTGTTTCGCTTCTTTTGTGCTAGATATAACAGATTACGTCAAACTATCTTTTAAATTAATTTCTCCTTTTAAGAATTTTTTATAGTTAAATAATTGTATATATATATAATACACTTACATTGTTTTTCATTCATTTTTCTTGTTATTTTATTGTTTTAATGTTTGGGAGTTTACGGGACCACTTTATTTTATAATTATTCTTTTTTATTGTCAATTTACTAATTCTTTTGTTGTTCTTTCGAATGTATTATTTGATATATAAATAAATATATATATATATAATATAATGTAATATATTACTTAATCGTACGAAGAAAGAAGAAAAATTTAAAGAGCTCCTCAAAATTTATCTGAATTATAGAGTTAATAAACTAATATTAATAAGATGATTAGTTATCACCTTTTTGCTTTTTTTTTTTTTTTTTTTTTTTATTTTTTCATGTATATAGTTGTTTCTATGTAACAGATGGTAGCTCTATAATTCTAGAGAATATTGGAACAAAATACAAGTAATATTATATACTTTTTACTATGACAAAGAGAATAATAATTTTTATATACATTTATTTCATGTGAGAAAACTGTTCAAGTATGCATGCCATTTTGTTTGTTCTTGTATTCATCCTCTTTATGTTCGTATCCATATGTCTTATTACACACCTATTTATTTATGTTTTACATTTGGCGCTTTCATTTAGCTCTTGCATTTTTCCTTTTTTTTAATAGACTTTTTTCAACAGATATGAAATGGGGAAGTGGGTCAGGGAATCAGTTAGTGGTAACACATTTAAAAGTGAAAAAAAAATAAAAAATAAATAATATTGGTAATGATGATTATAATATTGGTAGTAACGATGATAATAATATTGGTAGTGATGATGATGATAATATTGGTAGTGATGATGATGATAATATTGGTAGTGATGATGATGATAATAATAATAATAAATATGTCGTACACTCTAATACTTAAAACAATTTAACTTCTCACTTTAAAAGAAATTTTTTTTTTTTTTTTTTTGTTATAAAGTATGCATATAAGTTTATGTACATATGTTTATATGTGTATTAAAAGAGAGATACCTTTTTTACTGTTTAGTTGTGTAAAAATCTTCATCTTGTTCAGTAAAAGAACAAAAGTTTTATTATATATGTTTCTGTAGTTATAAATATATACATATATATACATATGTGTATTACGTTTATGTATGCATAACTGCTCGTATAATAAGTACATGAATAATTTTTACAAAAGACCGCAGTAACTACCAACAAGAATGAGGAGGATTTATTGTGGACAGTTAACGTTTACGAAGGTATAAAGCCAAAAAGAAAATTAAAAAAAAACAAATAATAATAATAATAAAATAAAATAATTTGGAAAATTGAGAAGAAAAAAAAGTAAAATAAGCGTATGTATACGCAACATTCGATGAAAATGTTATTTTATTTTATTATTTATTTTATTGTTTATTTTTTTATTTTATTTTATTTTATTTTTTATTATTTTATTTTTTATTATTTTATTTTTTATTATTTTTTTTTATCTTAATATAGAAGGGAAAAGTTTTACAGGAAATAAAATAAACTGTGATGAAATTGTTACATTAAAGCATGTAAAGTCTAATGGATATTTAATAGGGTCATCACATGATTCCATTTTATCGAACAATTATGAGGTAATAAAAAATGTAGCTTCTGCATGTGTAAGGGGCATGCATATGTACACATAATACAAGTACATGCATATATGTATATACATATACGTACATGATGTGGTCCCCCTGAAATATTCCATACAAGCTGTTGTATATGTGTATTATGTACGTTTCTGCTTCTTTTAATAGTTAAGTGTTCATCAGGATAACTCATCGGGGAAATTCCAAGTAGTATGTGAAAATAAAAAAAATAAATCATATTGGAAATTGGGTGAAAATGTTTTTTTGAAAAATATAAACCATAATGGTTATTTGTCTACTAGCAAAAATTACGAGTAATACCTTAAGATGAAATATTCCATTAGAGATTGCACCTTCGTAAATATTTTTACACATATGTACATGTACCTATATATGTATATCTTTACACAACGTACTTTCCTCTTTACATGTTAATACCTATTTGTTAATTTGTTATTACAGATTCAATCAGTATAATTGTTATAACTGCCCCATTTTGTATCATTTGGAGGCTTGCATTATGAAATACAATAATCAAAAGGACGATCAGAAATGGAGGGCTAAATCGGTAAATAACAGAGAAAGAAATATTATTTACATATGCGCATGTGCACCTTTTTATTTATGCATATATGTAAGCAGTGGGTGAGAACACGCGTATACAAATTTGGACATATGCAAATATATACATATATATATATATATATAAATTTGTACCAATGCACATGAAACCAAAAATTTTTTTAACTTCAAATTTGTAGGGGGTAATTATATCACATTTTAATTATGATAAAAGTGAGAAATATACTAATGATGAACTTTGAATTGTTTCCCAATTTTTTTTTTAAAAATTATGTACAAACATGTATTATGGAAATCTTGTAAATTTAGAATGTTTACATAGAAGTTCCTTTTTTTTTTTTTTCATTTTATTTTCCTCTTTTCTATTCCTCTTTTCTATTCCCATTTTCCTTTCCTATTTTCCTTTCCCATTTTCCTTTCTCATTTTCCTTTCCCATTTTCCTTTTCTATTTTCCTTATCTTTTATACTTTTCTTATTACCTTTTTTCCCATATATATTAATTTTTTTTTTTGTATTTCCACCTTAAACAAATAAATAAATAAATTAACATAATTAAAACATAAAATTTCGCAGTCGATAAGTTAATCAAAATAAAACAAAACAGTGATAATAAAAAATAAGGTAAAGGCAGGGACAAAACGTTTGGCTAGCTTCAAAAGAAAAAGAAAAAAAAAAAAAAAAATATATATATATATATATATATGTGTGTGTGCGTATGCGTATGCGTGCATCCCTACTAATTTTCCTTCTCGCTGAGCGCACTGCGCTGGAGCTTCAACTCCTTAGTTCTTCGGTCGACGTTGTTGAAATAATTTTGTATCCACTTATGTCTGGATTTATAATAATTGAACTGGTATATATTATTTAAATATCTCAATTTTTCCCTGAAATAATATCTAGAATGTGCGCATATGTATGGATACCATTCAATTAAGGTGTCTTTGTTAATTCTATCTTGATGTAAATATAACCGCATATTATGAGATAAGGTACGAGGAACATTTCCCCTAATGAATATTTTATGATAAAATTCTTGTATGTTCATTTGTTTAATTGTATATGTAAAAGTATTTCTATAACTTTTAACCAATCCAAAATGTCCAAGTGCATGATATTTAATATATTTCATTGGTGTGTTGTAATGTATTTGTACATTGTCAATATACAGTCTTGAAACATCACCATTAAAAGTGTTTACAATTTTTTTTTTTGAATTTAATAAAGAATTTAGAATATTATTTATCCGGATTTGTGGTATGGATTCTAAAAATACTAAAGCATCCTCTAAATGTAATCCTTTTATAAGCCTTCCAAAACTATATAAATTTCTTAAACTTATTTTTAACTGATATACTTTAAATGTCCAAAATACATCGTCTTTTCTATTTTTTATTTTTTCTTCTTTTTTATTTCGAATTTTTGGTATTATACCTTTTCTAATATATCTTTTTTCATTATATCTATGAATTATTCTTCTTCTCCATTCCCAAAACCCCTTCTTCCTGTAATAAGGATTTCTTAGCTGTACATTTGTATTAACATATTTTTTATTTATTAAAAAAAAGTTCTTTTCAATTATCTTTTCTAACTTACATAGTAGCATGATACATAAAAATGTCGTGCAATTATTATAATATGTAATTAATACTGTCTGTTGAACATATTTTTGCAATATTATTTAAAAAAATTTTTTTTTCCTTTTTCTCAGATTTTAATTTTTTCTACTTTGTAACATAATGTTAACAGTTTTGCGTGTTTTGCTTCGTATGCACAATGTATATATATTAGTATTTTTTCGTTTACATATTAAGCTGCTATAATATCTTTCATCATTTTGCTTGGTTATTTCGTGAAATGAAACTTTGATCCGTTTCATTTTTTCTCGTTACTTCGTTACACTCAATTCTTTTTTTTTTTTTTTTCTCATTTTATGTAATAGTATAATTGCCTATATGAAATGCACTATACCATTTTGTGTAATTTTATTCTACCATTTTTTTTTTTTTTTTTTTTTTTGTTATATAGTATCATGCGAAAAGAAGCTAACCTTTGTTCATTTAATTATTTATTTGTTTATCTATTTTTTAAAAACAACATTGAACTAGGTTAATTTATAATTATATCAAGACGAACTACGTTATTTTATATTCCTTCTCATTTCTATACTTTTAAAAAGAGCTAAAAAAAATAACAGCGTTTTATGCCCTCCTTATGACCATAATATTTCAGTATTGGTTATATGTGTACATTTGCATAAGCAATGATTTAAATGGTGTATAAATAGTGCACACACGATTGCTCATGTATGTATTAATGTATGGGTATATGTATGGGTACATGAATGTATATAAGTATGTATATGTGAATGTATGTATGTGTATATGAATGTATATAAGTATGTATATGTGAATGTATGTATGTATGTATGTATGTGTATATGAATGTATATAAGTATGTATATGTGAATGTATGTATGTATGTATGTATGTATGTATATGAATGTATATAAGTATGTATGTGTATATGAATGTATATAAGTATGTATATGTGAATGTATGTATGTATGTATGTATGTATGTATGTGGGCATGTATGCTTGTATGCATGTGCACGTTTAACCATTTAAATAAAATTTCTTACAAATATATTGCTCACAATTTTAAGAGATTTACACGAGTGCGCCCCTTTTAGATTCCTTTTAATTTAATGATACCAATACGACTTACAAGTTCCGTTGGGGGGAACACAGGAATAATTTATATTTCATCTTTAGAGATTTATATTTCAACTTCAGAGATTTATATTTAATCCTTAGAGATTTATATTTAATCCTTAGAGATTTATATTTCATCTTTATAGATTTTTTTTTGTTTTACTCTATTTTATTATTATTATTTTTTTTTTCTTTTCTTTTTGCTTGGGATATCGTATAGAAAATACATACAAACGATAATCAAATGCAAAATAAAAAAAAAATTCTAAAATCAAATTAGCAGTTAATGAGTTATATAACAGTAGCAGACTACATAAATATATATATATATATATATATATTTATATAAATGAATGAATGAATAAACTCTTCAAGAATTAGTTTTAAAATGGACTTAAAGAAGGCTGAATGTATTTGGGACGCTTTGAACGACTTACATAAAAATGATAAGAATGTTAATAAAAAAAAGAGAAAAAGAAATATAAATAAATGAAAGTTACATCAGCAGCAGTAGTAGTGTCCGCATAGAAGCAATAACACCATCAAGTACAGTGGTTAATGATGACAACGATTTATACCTTTTTTTTTTTTTTTCTTCATTCCTTTATTGTGCAGGCTTATGAAAAATTTATGAAAAAGCACATGAACAAATTAAACCAGACGAAACCTATTAAGCCTAAGTTTTGCTTTTGTGTAGTGACAGATGTTGAGAGAGTTTCTATCAAAACTAAGACTAATGAATATAAAGAAAAAATATGTGATTATTTTATTAATATATATTATACTAATAAAATTAAAGCACCAGTTCTTCCAGACGATTTTATGAAGAATATAAATAATATAAATTTTGAAAACATTTTTATAAGTACATGTAAAATTAAAGGAGAAAGCTCAAAAGACATGTATGCGGAAGCAGTTATTCATTCCATTATATATAAAAATATGAATGATGTCCTTTTTAAAAATATAATTATAACAAGAATTTTGGAAATTATAAATAACTCTGAAAAAACGCTTAGCAATGATATAAATATTAATACGAATTCTTTTAAATTTATAGAATTACAATATATCCCCCAAACTACTCATTATTTAAATCCGCACTGTGCAGATTATAATATAAGTCAAGAAAATCAACCAACAGTAGATGAGACTGATATCAAATTTTACAACATACTAAATGAAAAGCAAAGTAAAATTAATAATACAACAGAGGATGAAAAAAAAGAAATAAAAATATTTGACTCATCCAATAATATTTTGAATGATATGCAATCAGTAAAAACTATTAAACAAAGTAAAGGCAACGAAAGTCATAAAATTAACATACCAAAGCAAGTAAAGTCCTATCATTATTCTATTATTGACAGGTTAAATATTTTTTTTTTTATTCACCTAATGGTTTTTTTATACATATACCTATGTGGATACGCATGTATGCATAATTTTGTTTACCCTTCGAAAAAGGAGCCTTATGAAAGATTCTCTATTTCTTCGTTTTGTACACATATATGTGTACCTACATATACTGCATACACCTGTACGTTAGTACATATATATAAATAAATATATATATATATATATATATTTTTATATATATATATATATACATATATTTATATATATATATATACATATATTTATATATAATACTTTTCCATTACAGATTTCTTCACATTATTTTAACCTTTAATAACATCTCGTACGACGATTTGGAAATTATAAAAAAAGACAATAATATTGATATTTGCGTTTCCAACAGGTAACAACATGCACACTGCCCATATAAAGTAAGCCCATACATTCTCCTTAAATTTTTTCTTTCTTTGCAGTTCCAATGATTGTATGTCTTTAAACTTCAAAGAGAGCTTAAGTGACAACGTACGATGAAAAACAGAAAAAAATGAAAAAAACAAAATATGAAAAAAAAAACATTTGTATGTACAGGTATGCGTATACACCTGTATCCACACACATGTGTAAAGTGTCGCTATACATACACATACACATAAACTCTGTGCTTTTTAAATGGTACGTTTATGAGAATACATTTTATACTTATCTTTTATTTCTAAATAGGTAACGGCATACTTCAATGAAAAGTTGCTAAAATTAACAATAAGTGTAGAGTTGTTATATTGATTAAAAGTACTTTTTTATAACCCTTGACTAGTTATAATGAATGAGAACAAAACTAGCTTTTTTTTTTTTTTTTTTTTTAAATTTTTTGATTTTCCTTTTTTTACTGCATTGCGTGTAGTTTTTCCCGTTCTTTTTATTTTTACTTCTTTTTGTTCATTTTTATTCAATTTTGCTCATTTTTGCTTATTTTCTATATCTTTTTTTTTTTTTTTTTATGTGGGTTTGTTATCTCTCATAACAATATTTGTTATTTATTTAACTCCTCATTATTTTATATTATCTTTCACGGATAAGTGCTTTTTAAGACGTTAAATCTCCATTTACGCAAAAAGAATAGTTCGTTAATTATATGAAAATAATATAATTAAATGATGTTTATTTTTTCATACGTTAAATGAAACAAAGAAATAATCTGTTTATAAAATTTTAAATCAGATTTATTTAAAAATATATGAAGCTAAATAGTAACTGCGAATTAATGAAATGAAAAGATATAGGCTATATGAAACGATATGGAAAATATGAAACGATGTGGAAAACATGAAACGATATGGGAAATATGAAACGATATGGGAAATATGAAACGATATGGAAAACATGAAACGATATGGGAAATATGAAACGATATGGGAAATATGAAACGATATGGAAAACATGAAACGATATGGGAAATATGAAACAGTATGGGCTACATAAAACGAAGTGAGCTACATAAAACGCAAAGAGTGATAAAATTCGAATGTGAGAAATTAACTAAATAAAACGAAGAGACTTGAAAAACTCTTCGTTGAAAATTAAAGAAAAATTTTATAAATATTAAACTATAAAAAATATTGCGGAAAATTAATATTTCCATTATGAGATACATATGCACGTATTTTTATATATATATATATATGCATTTACATAAGTACATTGTTAAAATGTGATAATAAAAAAAAAAAAAAAAAAAAAAAGGGGAATGTTCAACTAGGGATAAGAAATATAAAAACATTAAAATGCAAAAAATGTAGTCAAGGAATTATTATGAACACGAAGCATGTACTTGTTATTAATTTTTGCCAAGGAAAAAGTATAAAATAATTGTTTTAAAAGCATTAATTCATCTATCTATGAATTTTTTTTGTAATCTTTCATAATAAAGATGAATAGATTTTTTTCTTTAACAGCTCCAAATTTTATAGGTATACAATTACCACTATCATCTAAATGTAATGCTAAACAGCAATTATCATTTATTAAATTAGCTTGAGTTTCCACTCGTTTGAGTTGTTCTTCCCCATACAACAAGGATCGAATGTCGCTAAAATTTATCATTCTCACCTGTGAATAAGTATGAAAAGTGTTTATTTTAATTTATACACATTTTCATGCTTGAATGTTATACCGAATAAATTCAGTGTAGCATACTTACTATACATACTAATGAATATATTTTCAAAAATTCCCCAATCACAACAAAAAAAAAAAAAAAAAAAAAAATCCATACACACGTATTTATATACATATATATATATAATTCGAAGTGTTTACTTTCTGGTGGCAAGATATGCATAAAGTTTTTTCGTTGAAATTTGCTTGTAAATTACAAGGTAACTTTGTACCATCCTAAAAAAAAAAAAAAAAAATAAAATGAAATAAATAAAAATAAATAAATAAAAAGTAGTTATTTATGCGTACATTTAACTACGTCCATACAATTTGTGCTATATAAAAGATGCGATTTTTCTATAGATAAATTCGAAATTATGAGTATTTTTTCGAAAAAATATGAGTGAATATAAATGCACAGTATTTGTATTTGTTTTAATGATTAATATAATTTATATTTACTTGTAGCAAAACAACTATTTGAATGTTATTTTTTAATCGCTTTTTAAAATCGTTTATGTCACTGCTTGAAAACGCTGTTTGGACGAGAGAAAAGGATATGACGAATAACTTGTACATAAATATATTTATATATATGTATATGTATATATATAGTTATAGTGTGTACACATATATTCGCTATTTGTGTATTTCTAATTGAGCATTCAACACTTTTAGTGAACAATAATTATTTAACATAATGCAACAATGTGTTTATTATTTTACTTAAAAAAAAAAAAAAAAAAAAAAAAAAAAATAGAAAAGAAAAGAATATTATTCTACATGATTATTACTTTCCAATATTTCATCGTCATTTAAATATTTTTTATTTTCATCTAGAGAACAACAGGATACAATATTCCCCATTTTGGTGTTTTTGGGCTCTTTAAAATATTTGAAGTATATATGGAAACAACAATTCTACTTTTGCTTTAAATTATGCATATAATAGAGATAAATGTGCATATATTAAAAAGTGTATACATAAATATATGTGTATATGCATATATTATATACTTCTTTATTTTTCAGTGTTATTTTCCTCATAAAAGGTGTAGTGTATGTAAAAAAATAGTAAAAGAGTGTATATGGTAAAATTATACTTAAGAGGTGTTTAATATTTTTATTTCAAATAGAAATATATTTTTATAGTAAATGTAAAACTAAAAATTCGAATGCAAACGAGAATAATTATATCGAGTCATGATACATTATATATATATTACATTTTTTTAATTAAACACACCATATATTAAAACTAATGATAGAATGTATATTAATATTTCACTTTTATATCCTGCATTTTAAACACGTGTCGCAATATGCCTTAAGCTTACTCTTTTAAATATATATTTTCTTATTTCACTATATTATATTTTTTCTTATTATTTTCCGAGATACAAATAGGTAAAAAAAAAAAAAAAAAAAGTAGCCATTTAAAATTCTCATTTACTATACCATTTGGTGTAATAAGAAATTTACATTATTGCCTGTTCATATATTTTTTTTTTTTTTTTTTAAGTAAAAAATTTTATATTTGACTGTTATTTAATATTTTTTGGCTATTTCTTTCTTTCTTTCTTTCTTTCTTTTATTTATTTATTCGTTTACTTATTTGTGAACTTATTCGTTTACTTATTTGTGAACTTATTCGTTTACTTATTTGTGAACTTATTCGTTTACTTATTTGTGAACTTATTTGTTTACTTATTTACTTATTTACTTATTTATTTATATAGTTATTTATTTATATAGTTATTTATTTATATAGTTATTTATTTATATAGTTATTTATTTATATAGTTATTTATTTATATATATATTTATTTATTTATTTATTAATTTATTTTTTTATTTTGCATATTTTTCCTTTTAATTTCTAAAAAAAGTGAATGTTCTCATACATAAATGAGCTCACAAAAAGGAAAAAATTCTACACTCACATTATTCTTAAAAATATTTAAATACACACTTCCATTTAAAAAGAAAAAAGAGAATTGAGAAAACAAACTATTCATTTCTATTCTTTTCTTCTTTTATTATTTTTTTTTTATTTCAAAAAATGTGTGTGATATTTATTTAAAACTAGCACATGAGGAAGTATAATAAGACCAAGAAGAACTTTTGTTTCACTTTCTTTGGTGAAAGACAGAATTAAAAATGAATTTTAATTTAAAAATGTGCTAAAAAAAAAAATAATAAAATAAAATATAATAAAATGAAATATAATAAAATGTCATAAAATAAAATGAAATATAATAAAATGTCATAAAATAAAATGAAATGTAATAAAATGAAATATAACAATAATAATAAAATGCTATAAAAATATAAGCACCATATGGGCTACTACTCGCTTATTACTTTTTGTTTTTTCTATAAGTCCTTATTTGATTAAAACTTATTTTGTTTCTATTTATGTCATATATATATAATGCATGTTTAAGGGAAGTGTGCATTTATATGATTATTATGTACTAATGTGCATTTGCATTTACCTTATATAGAAAAAAAAAAAAAAGACACACAGTATTTTTATTTATTTTAAGAAAAATTTTAATATTTTAAAATGTCATTTTAATTACAATTATTGAAAAAACTGGGTACAAAAATTCTGTTTTACGCAAAAGATTTAAACCATAATTTATTGTGTGTAATAGTTCCTTCCTTCTTTGGTTTTAAGAATTATTTTAAACAAACGTGAAAAAAGATAGTGCATACACGTGTATGTTCATATATATATATGTATGTACATACGTACACATGCGTATGCATTTCCAAACTCATTAGTTATCCAATAATCTGATGTTTAACTTCACAGTTCTACTTATACCCCCGAAACATTTGTTAAGGGAATACAACTGCACGTTAAAGAAAAGTATATACAATTAATTAAAACCTATTTCTATGCTTCCTCTTGTTCATGTTATGAAGAATTTGGTGTTTTAAATTAACGAATAAGCATAATTAATCGCTGCTTAACATACATAAAATCATTTTTGTAACAACTAACTCAAAAAGAAAATATTTTATATGTTCATAATTTACAAATAGAGTTTTCCAAAAAGGTGTTAAAACGTTTCCTATGAATAACTCACACGGGTAATAATGCTTTCAAAGTAGTTAAGTAATAACAAATTTTACAAAGAGTATATATGCACAGGTTCATCAACAATTTTCACTTGTTCTGAACAATTTAATAATAATTGTTTTGTTTTGCTTCACTTTGTTATGCTTTCTTTTATTTCATTTCTCTTATCCTAATTAATTAATTTATCTTACTTATTTTATCTATCTTATTTATTTTATCTATCTTATTTATTTCATCTATCTTATTTATTTCATCTATCTTATTTATTTCATCTATCTTATTTATTTCATCCATCTTATTTATTTCATCTATCTTATTTATCTTATTTATTTTATTTTTTTATTTTACCTTTTGCTTAAAAATAATGCTGCAGTTGTTCTACGCAACACTTCCTACTTTAAATTAAATTCCTCTCAATTAAGTTGAGCTTTGGTTGTACACAAATAAGGGAATTAAAAAAAAAAAAAAAATTAAACAAATTTATGAATGCATAAAATTATGGAAAATAAGATAGACATTACCAATTAATAATCGTTATAAATATTCACAATAAATATTAAAAATTAATAATAATATAATTCAAATTAATTATAAAAATTAGCCACAAATGTTAGCAACCAAATATAGACAACTACTAATAGAAGACAAAAAAGACATATGCCTGCTACTAATTATGAAATTATGAACTAAATGCATATCTTTTTATTTTTTTCTTTATACACATAAAAACAAAAATAAACTAAATCAAAATAACAAAAAAAAAATAAAAAATAAAATAATAATAATAATAAAAGAAAAGAAAAATAAATACAAAAAAAAAAAAAATTGGTAAAAAACAATTGAATAAAACAAAACAAAATAAAAAAAAAAAATTACGTAAAAAGCAATTAAATAATATAAAATTAAATAAAATAAAATTAAATAAAACAAAATATAAGTTGGTTAATTAATTACGATATATGGGAAACTCATATGTGCAAATTTTACTTTTACGCATTTTTCATTCCATTTCAACGCACGAAACAAATAATATAAAAAATATTCTATAAAAATCAAAATAATCACAAAGATAAATATTAAATTTTTCTTTGTACATTTCAATATATTTTATGATGATTATGTTTATATGTTTTTTTTCTTCAATATATTTATTATCATTCTCTAATTCCACTTCCTCAAATATTTTTTTATAATTTATGTCTTTCTCTTGGTCACTGATTATATCTACGTCATAACTGCGGGAAAACAAAAAATTGAAGTAAAATGATAGGACAGAATAAAGATACACGTGCATAAAAATTGCATTAATGTGTAAAGTTCACTAAAAGTTCATACAAAGATTCAGAAAATTAAAATACATTGGCGTGCACACAAGAACAAAGCAGTTTCAGTCGCAGTTTTCTCGTTGCTTTTCTCTTTTTTTCGTTTCTTCATATTTTATTTTTCCTTTTTTTCTTGCTGTTTTCACTATCACTTCCTTTTTTTTTTTTCTTTTTTTTTTTTTATACTAACTTGTAAAAGAGCTTGTGCATATAGAGCAACGATTCCTCCTTTTCGTCATAAAAAAAAATGGAAAGAAGAAAGAGAAAAACAAAATAGTTCTTTGGTATATTTCTTAGTGAAAGTCCGTTAAAGTATGTATTTTTGTATTTTTGAAAAATATATTTGTCTTCAAATACTGTTTTAATAGCATTTAAGATAAATGTTGACTTGTAATTATTATAAAAAGTAATGAATATTAAAGATTTCATAATCTTATAATTTGCATAAGAATAAATTAAAAATATTTCAATTCTTTTTTCAAAAGAGATAAACGGTAATAAATAACAATAAAACAATTTTACATATATGGAGTCATAATATGAAGAGGTCATTAATCCTTTAGCAACGTTTACAACTTCATTTAAGTTGTATGTTAAGTCATTATATGTATCTTTATATATACTATCTATAGGTGGCAAATTACCCAATTTTGGTTTTTTGTATTCCCTTTGTAAAGATATATCTTCTTCCTCTAGTTCTACTTCTACTACTGTATCTTCGATTTTATTGTTTCCATCCGTTTTACTAACTGTTTCTATATTATCATCTATCATATCCTTAGTTATACTTTTCATTCTATATAATTGAATTTGGTCCAAATGAAAATGTTTGTTTCTTTTTTTCCTTTTACCTCTTATTTGTTTATTTAACTCTTTAAGTGGGTTACCACTATACAAATCACTAACAGATGGTAAACTCTTTACCATTTTCTCTGTACAGTTAACATATAAATTCATAAATTGATCTAAATAAAAATTATTGTCATTATCATCCTCTGATACATTATCCGAATTATTAGCAGAATCATCATTTGCTTTCATATATTTAGGAGCTATTTCATCAAAACTTTTTGCCGATCCGCTACTACTGCTACTACTATATAAGCATTTTAAATCTTCTTTTAATTTTTCATTTTTTTTTTTAACATTTATATTTTCGTTATTTATGTTACCAAGTGATGACTCATCATACACAAGCGTACTAGTCTCTTCATGATTAATAATAAATGGATTTCTATGAAGTTCTAAAATATGTGCTGACTTGTTAATAAAAGAATTTTTCATAGATTTTAAGTGCCCCATATTATCTGATTTTTCTATATCTATCTCGTCTTTTGACAAATCATTCATTGCTTTTTCCATTTCCATTTCCATTTCCATTTGCCTTTGTTTTTCCTTTAGCCTTTCCTTTTCCTTTTCTCTTTCTTTTTCTTTTTCCTTATATTCGTGTATATGCAGTAAAAGAAGCTTTAATTTTAATTCAAAAAAATAATAGTACGGAAATAACGAACAAAAAAGTTGATCTATTACAACTAAAACTTTTACAATATTTTTTTTATTGTATAAAATGTACATATCTAAATATATACTATGTAATGGGTAATTTACGTGTGTACATTGCAGTATTAAATGTTTTAACTTTTTTCTTAATGATTTGGGAAATTTAAAATGAAATAATTTAATAAAATTTTGTAGCATTTCCTCATCGTTTTCTTTATATAATACGATCCTATTTTTATTAAACACGTTTGTCTTAAATCTATTTTTTCCCTTATTTTTTATTTCCTTTTCTATGTTTATTTTTTTTTGATCTGTTTCTTTACTAATAAAAAAATTTCTAACTATGTACAGAAAATCTTTAACGTGAAAATATAAATGATCTACATGCGTAGCTATAACATGTTTTGGCATATATTTATCTTTATGTTCCTCAAAACGTTTTATATTATTATTAGATAGTAAAAGATTAAATAAATATATGGTACAATACACACGATTTAATTTTATATAATCATGAAGGAATAACATAACCTTTACATGAATGTTACTATGATAAAATTTTTTACCTCCTTTGTAAAAAAATAAATGTATTAAATTTAATACTCTCTTGAAATAAAGAAAACTAGGAGCTATACCCGATAATATTATGAATAATAATTTACCTGCACTTTTAAAAGATTCAACATTATTGTCCAACAATAACTCTAAGATAGTTGATTCATTATTTATATAATAAGAAAAATCTATTCGTCTATTTCTTCTTTCATTATTATCACCAAATAACTCGCTGAAATTCTTCTTATTTCGTGTTCTTCTTTTTATTTTGCTGCTTTTTTTTATATCCTCTGCATCCATTTTCATATATATAAAAAAAAGGTATTGCCACGTTGGGTCATTTTTGAGCATATGAAATGCACCAAAAAAGTGTGATCCTCAAATGCGGAAAAAGTTAGCACATTAGGTGTAAACGGGCGATGATAACTGGTAATATGTACTGGCTACATGAACGGGCAATATATAATGGCTACAAGAACGGGCAAAATATAATGGTTACATGAACGGGCAATATATAATGGCTACAAGAACGGGCAAAATATAATGGTTACATGAACGGGCAAAATATAATGGTTACATGAACGGGCAAAATATAATGGTTACATGAACGGGCAAATATAATGGTTACATGAACGGGCAATATATAATGGCTACAAGAACGGGCAAAATATAATGGTTACATGAACGGGTAATATATAATGGTTACATGAACGCGCGACAGAATATATCATATTATTTATGTGTACATTTATCCCCGTAGTGAAACAAAACATTAAAAATATAACTTCCCCTGTGTTATTTTATCTTGTTTAAATGATTCGAAGAAAAAGTCCCTAAAAACTTCCTTTATCTTTGCCTTACTTTTTTAATTTTATTTCAAACGCAATATTTAATTTTGGATAAAATACATAATGCGGGGAACCATGTGTGTTTATCTTCATATATTTTCGCAGGGGGGTAAAAACATAGACAAAGATGGTCAAAAAAAAAAAAGAAAATAATAAAAAATAGTAAAATATGATATAATAAAAAATAGTAATATATGATATAATAAAATATAGCAAAATATGATATGATATGATATAATATAATATAATATGGTAAAATATGATATGATAAAATACAATAAAATAAAAAAAAACTATAAAATTAAAACATTAAAACAATAGAAGACTATAATGGGTTGTAATTAACAATAGACACTCAGTAAAATAAATTTGAAGGTATACTTTTACGGCTAGGTAATGAACAGAAAAAAAAAAAAAAAAAAAGGAAAATGAAGAAAAAAAACATTCAAATTTTTATTATGTGAATAAGGGGAGGAAATCCTAACTTTATTCAATTACTAATTTAATAATTTAATAATTTTGTAAATTAATATTGTGTAAAATTCAACTTTGATTCTTTTTTTTTTTATATTGTGTTTTTTTTTTTTTTTTTTTTTTTCGATGTACCCTTTTTTAATTAACAAAAGTCCCTCTGTAATAAACCGTATAATTATTTGTATGTAATATATATTGCCATATGAATCATGTGTAACTGTTAAAGATTTTAAAATAAAAATTTTTGTAAAAAGAAAAATAAAAAGAACTATAATTTATATATTATAAAAATAGCATATAATAACATCATTTACGGTTTGTTTAATATTATAGGTGCGATGCAAAAAAAAAAAATTTTATCTTTTTTTACATTAAGCGAATATTGTTACATAAACGAATGTATATATATATTTATATATACTAATATGTATTTATTAATATGTACTATATATATGGGCATTTCTGTACCGTTTATATATTTAGGCTATTTACGAGTTCTCCCATATTTACCTATTCACGTAATTATATTCATTTGCTTATATAATAAAAAAATTCGCAAAAATCTTTAAACCTTTTAGTTAAAACTCGCCCATTGGCAAATATGCTTTAAACGTTGGTTCGCAGAATTTAGAATTTTTATCTACTTGGCAAATTAAAAAAAGAGAAAAACGAAGGATAAATATATACATTAACATTAACATTAACATTAACATTAACATTAACATTAACATTAATATTAACATTAATATTAACATAGAAATATATATAGATATATGCATAACTATGTACATAAACATATACCTAAACATATACATAAGCACAAACTTAAATATAAACATAAAAAGAATTATTCAAAACTTAAGAAAATTTCAAGTGCTTTTTCTTAAGCTGTTATTTTTAAACATAACGAAAGTATAAATTACACGCTTTGTTATAAAAAAGTTAAGAAAGGCTTTTTTTTTTTTTTTTTCTTTGTATAATTCTCAGCTTTACCGTTAATAACAATACAATATAATGGTTTTTTAAATATTTATATAATATGGATTTTAATTCGAGAAAAAAAAAAAAGAAAAAAGATGATGATATATACAATGAAAATATAAATATATATTTGGAAGAAAATGACAATTATATACTTGATTTGGAAAAAAAGGTTCAAACCCTAAAACTGGTAAGACAGTTTTTAATGACAATAAGGAAAGTCATATATACATATAAATTTCATTACACAAGCATAGCATACTTTTACATGTTACATAGTTATAGATTTATTCTCGTTTTTATGTATATAAATTTATGGGTGTGTATATTAATAAATACTTATATATGTACTTTCATATATATACACTTATATATATGTATGCATGAACAACTATCCAACCGCAACTTATAAAAATTATTTTTCCATTTAATTAAAAAAATTACGCAGATAGGTTCCAACCTAAGAGAGGAAGTTAGGACTTCCAATTCTCTTCTAGACAATTTAGTAAAAATAAAAAGGCGTACATAAATTATAAATATATATACACATGTGTAGATATATACATATGTTCATATAGCTCTTTTAATATTTTATTATTTCCCATTTTAACACAAGCTCCACTAATTTCCCTCTTTTGTGTTTCACTCCAGTCCGATCGCATGGAAAGCGTAAATAAAAAATTAACAGGAGTATATAGGAGAGTCAAAAATATTTTAAGAACAAAGGTAAAAGAAGCAGCAAATAAGCAACAAAAACCAATTCAAGCCAATTAAATAAAAACTTATTTAATTTATCATATTTCTTTTTATTTATTTTTTATAGGGAAATAAATACTTGTTTTACCTTATATTGTTCTTTCTTTTTTTGCTGTTTTTTATGAACTATTTATACCGAAAAAATAAATGAAACACACAAGCAAGCAGACAATATAGATACAGTACATACGTAAATACATAAATAAATATATACAGCTGCCTATGAAAGTTGTGAAAAGGTCATACGGATGGCACTGCAAAAGTGCATGCGTGTATAATTTTTTAAAAATGCCCTATTTTCAGGGAGGCCTTGAAATAATAAGCTTAAAATAATTTGTTCAACTCTTATTGTATTTATTTATTTTTTTTTAAGTTCATTTAATCATGCTTATAAATATTCTTGTGTTGTATGTATATATGTTTTCTTCTAGATTGGATTACTTTATTGATTATTACACATTTACAATTTTCTTTTACTTTCTTTTTTCGCATTCTTTCTTCGCATTCTTTCTTCGCATTCTTTTTTCGCATTCTTTCTTCGCATTCTTTCTTCGCATTCTATCTTCGCATTCTTTTTTCGCATTCTTTTTTCGCATTCTTTTTTCGCATTCTTTCTTCATATTCTTTCTTCGCATTCTTTTTTCGCATTCTTTTTTCGCATTCTTTTTTTTTTTTTTTTTTGTAAACATCAATTGTTTTAACAAGCAAAAAAATAAAATCAGCAATGAGAAAAAAAAAGAAAAAAAGAAAATAAAAACATATAGAACAAAGCAAAGCGAAACGAAGCAAGAGTAAGGCAAGAAAAAAAAATGTATATATCCAAAATTCTAAATTATGAAAATCGCTAATTTTAAAAGGTTACATGATCAAATGTGTGAATTATAACGTAGCAAGTTGATCATAAAATATTCTTTAATTATTATTAAAAAAATATTTTATCATTAAATTTCTCTTATAGCTTTTATATGATAATAATAAAAATTAATAAGTAAATGTGAAGAAAATATTCTACTACTATTAGTATCTCTTTTTAATGACTGCCAAAAAAAAATTTTCCCAATGGAACTTTATTATTTATTATTTTTTGTATTTCCTGCCTTTATTTTTCCTTAAAAATTTAATCAAAGTAAAATGCTGATAAGAAAACGCACAAATATATGAACAGACTAATATTTTGTGGGATATCTTGGTAATATATCAAATATTAGGAAAAACATTTATGTTTTTAGTTCCATTCAAACCATGTAAATATCAAGTATGAGTGTATAACTACATATATATGCACTCGAATGGATATAATATCTACATATGCCCCAAGACATTCTGGATATATATTATATACAGTACATATAGTATATATATATATATATATATATATATATATATATATATATTTTAAACACATACAGATTATAGGAAGAAAAAAAAAAAGGGGGCAGAAAGATGATTTGCATAAAATGCGGCAGGTGCAATTCTAGCCTTTACACTGTATATAACAAAACAAACATAAAATTGAATGAATGTAATCGATGTAATGAGATATGTGATGAGTATATGGAGAAAAATACCTTTTTAATTTTTATGAATATATTATTTTTGAAGCCAGAAATATATAGACATATAGTTTTCAACAGGTTAAAATATCATGACAGATTTATACACGTATTTTTTTTAAAAATGATTTTTTTATTTATAATAATAAATGTTTATTTACATCCTAATTTTGAAAGTGATCATGTAGAGAAAAATGTTCTATCAGACATATTTTTTATGAATAACAATTTTGAATATACTAGGGAAAATGACTCTCCAAGTTATAATTGTTCCTCTTACACGTTATTTATGTATAAATATGATGAAAAATATAAATTATATGGTTTATATAACATATCTAATAATTCAAACATAAGCAATTTAGTTAATATACACAAAGACAAATTCTTAACCTGCATTTTTAATAACAAATTAAGTCATCGCAATGTTTGTATTGTTAATAGAAACTATAAACACTCATATGACTATGACAAGCATCTTATAGATATATTTCTACACAATAATTCACAGAATATCAATAAATATAAGGATACAAAAAAGTTAAGTCTTAACATTGATCAAGAAGGGAAAAGAAAAAAAAAAAAAAAAAAGAAAAAAAAAGAGAGTGACAATGATAAAAATGAGAATAGTCCTAACAGTGAGACATACCATAACAGGGACAAAAACGAGAACGTTCCAAACAGTAATAATTGCAAAAACTATGAGAACGAGGAGGACAAAAATAGTAGAGGGATCAGGTCAAACATAGCAAAGTATACAAGAAAAGCTATTTCATATTTAACAAGCAAATTAAAATACGAATCTATATTTAAGCTAAGAAGAAACAACTTGCTATTAAAGAATGATCTAATAACACTAAAAAATTCTGATGAGTACAACAGTCTATATCAAATAATAAATGTTCTCATATATTACAACATTCACGAATACAAAATAGTTCTTGAAACAAAAGAAAAAGAAACATTTAATGTTAACTATGTTATGAAAATTATATCTAATATATTTTTTTATGATAAATCGTTAAAAAAAAAAAATTATATAAAAAGTGATTCAAATATACATTTAATAAATAAAAACTCCAATGATTTTTGTTATGATAAAAGTAAAGAGTCCACCTTTGATAATGTATGTCATGATTATGACTACATAGGTAATAATTCCCACGGATTAAAAGGCTTATGTAAAAATTTAATAAGAAAAATAAACAGCATATTCAATAAAAATGCAGAAGAAATAACAAAAAAACAAAATAAAAGTACAAAAAATATTAAAATTAAACAAATAAGCATGTATTCTAAGCTTTTGTTTTCAGATTTAGACAATGAAAAATTCATTTTAAAAATCTGTAATTCGTCATTTTCTCTCAAAAATTTAAAGTCCGTTACTATTAACTATATTACTTATTTTTTATTACTATGTATTTTCACGCACCTTCTTAAGTTATACCAGCAAAGAAAGTACAATGTTAATATAACGATGGTAAAATACAATTATCTTTTTATGCTTTTTGTATTAAGTAACTATCCCTTGGTAATATATTTTATTTTACAAGTCTTTAATTACAATTATATAAATATTTATTTAAAAATTTACACAATCATTTGCAATACAATAGCATATCACATATTCATATCTAGCGACAACAATTATGTATGTTATTCTATCTTTTCTGTACTTACAAGCTATTTACTCAAAAACATTCTCATGATTAAAGTAAATGCATATATTTAGATTAACAACAGAGTTATGAGTTGCCACGCATATGATCTTTTTGTAATGGATATGTTCACAAATTGTAACTTCAAGCAGAGATGTAACCGTAAACGCAATATGGTATACAAGCTTTTTAAATAAAGAAAATTATAAAAAATTTGTAAATGTGAAAAACGAATTACGCTTGTGCGCATGCATGTATTCTCACCCATTTATAGATTTTTTATTTGGTTACATTTCACAATGTTATCCGTAATTTATTTTTCAAGTAAAAATGTCTTTTTTTTTTTTTTTTTTTTTTTTTTTTTTGTCTCATTCTCGACAAAATGGTGATATATTATTATATTTTGAATATCCCTCCTCATTTTGTCTTATTTCATTTTTTATTTTATTTTTTTGTAAAATTTGTACAACCTTCAAATCTTTTTTTGTGTTTAATCATTTAAAAAGAGATAATAAAATGTGTGTGTAAAGTAAAAATGAACAGTTAAATGTGCACATTCCTACAATTAAAAATTGTTATTTTCTTTGTTTATAAAAAAGGAAAATAATAAAATAAAATAAAATAAAACTGCGTAATATAATAAAATAGAGTAATATAATAAAATAGAGTAATATAATAAAATAGAGTAATATAATAAAATAGAGTAATATAATAAAATAGAGTAATATAATAAAATAGGTAATATAATAAAATAGGGTAATATAATAAAATAGAGTATTATAATAAAATAGAGTAATAAAATAAAATAATATAATAAAATAACATAATAAAATAAAATAACATAATAAAATAACATAATAAAATAATATAATAAAATAATATAATAAAATAATATAATAATATAATAAAATAATATAATAAAATAAAAATTACTTTTTTTCCCAAAAAGTATTGTTCATTTTAACATGACCACCACGTAAAGAAAAAAAAAAAAAAAGCTCAAAAGGATAGCCTTTTCTGAGTCTTAAAAAAATGCAAAGTGTAAAAAGTATTACTTGATATAAAGTAATTGTAAAAAAAAAAAAAAAAAAAAAAAGGATTCCACATAAATATACTAAACGTAGGGAAATTTTGAAATGAAGCTCAAAAGACCATTCATCAAAAATACCTTACAAATACGTGCACATGTGTATATCCCTGCAAATATATATTACATAACATATTGATCGTTTTGCGCCGGATTTGAATATTGATAATGTAAATCGTATACATCTTGTCCTTCAATAATTTTATCATATCCATTTTTATGAATATAATACACTCTTACTTTTCCTCCTGATCCTCCATCTCTAAATGTTGCATGATAAATTGCATTTTTGGCTAGCTCAACAGCTTGGTCCAAATTTATATTATAATCATACGATGAGTCTAAAATAGAATATGCATACGTACTACCACTACCACAACTAAATAAATGTCCTTCCACCTTTTTTCCTTCATCGTCAATATAAAACATATTAAAACCTGTGTGATCATAGCCACTTAAAATTATACCGCAACATAAACCATATCCTTTATATTGATACAATATATTACTTAATATAGTGCTAGCTGCTCTTACTGAAATTTTTTCATTATTTCTTAACTCATATATCTTTATTATTTTCCCTAAGTATTTTTCCCAATAAAGACAATCTGCTGCTCCTCCTGCCATTGTTCCCAATATATTTTTATTTATTTCAATAATTTTTTCTACATTTTGCGAAGAAATAAAGGAACCCATTGAGGCTCTTGAATCTACAGCAACTATTATCCCATCTTTAAACTTAAAAGCTAATGTTGTTGTACCTTTGTGAAAATCAAACAATTTACTTGTTTCTCTTTTTGTTTTTGCATCTTTTATAAAATTCCTTGGCACACTTACTGGAGCTACGGCAAATTCTAATTCATCTCTATTTAATTTTTCTTCTTCTATATCATTTATCAAGTTATCAATTTCGTTCATAAAACTTTCATCACTTTCCATCATTTCTATTTCTCTTTATATATTTATTAATGGATATTTTATTATAGTTTTAACATCGATAATTTCAATTTTTTTTTTTTTAATAATTGACCTCCCTCTACCTATTAGCTGAAAGAGTTATAAAAATGCACAAATTTAATTTTTATTTATTTATTTTTTTTTATTAAAATTTACATGTTTTGTGATACATAAATATATATTTCTTTTTTTATTAAAATTTACATACAACTAGAGATGCACATATACATATATTTAACTATTTTTTTTTTTTTAATGTATGGTATAGCATATATTATCCATTGGTTATGAAATTATAACTTCGTTATAAAATAGTATTCTTGTTTATATTTGAGTAATAAATAAATGCGTAAAAAAATTTCCTAATAAAAATTAAGAGCAATATGGTATACATAAATACTAAACATTTAAAACATTATGATGTTTTTCATTTTTTTTTGTTATATAAACAGGGCACTCTCAGTATTATGTTATGGGATTTAAAACATATATATGTGCATATATATATATACGTGCACGTACTCAATATATTGATGTTTGCATATTGATTATATTTTTGTATTTACAGCTCTCATGAGTCATGTAGTTCAAGAAAAAGATAGTACTAAATGAAACAAGTATTTAATGAAATTGTAAGTTTGAAAAAAATAATGTGCAACGAAAAAATTAGCTAATATATATTTATTTTTTAGTAAAGTTTACTATGACAACTATATAATAAAAGCGTATAATAGGCCTAAAACTAAATACATATATATGAATATGTGTGTACATTTATTTAGAGCTTTTTTTTTTTTTTTTTTTCCTGTTCAATTATATAACATGTGAAAAATATCAAGACGCATCATACATGTAAAATAGAATTGACACACATAATTTTTATATCGAAAAATAAGCTTTTTAATAACATGTATATCTTTCTGTTTTCTTATTAAGTTATGATTCATCCCACATTTTTATTTTTTCTTTTATTATTACCCTTAATATAGTAGCATAACATAGGGAGCATTACAGAACTAGATACATCATTAATTAATTTTTATTCCGTATTCTCATAAAAAAATAAGTTTTATCAAGTTTCACAAAAACGTATCTTTTTTACAGTACGATACTTTTTTGTTTTTTCGTTATACATATATATATATGGGTATTTTCATTCAACTAATTCAGTAGTTTTGCTAATTGAGGCATAAGAAAATGTAATATTAGTAGAATTTAAAATATATATATATATATATATATATATATATATATATATATATATATATATATATTTATTTATTTATTTATTATAATAAAACTTACCATTAAAGGGGTTATTTTAGAATCATATAAGGAATATAAGTGCACAACATTTATATATGTGCATATACATATACATATTCATATGTATAAATATGTCTATGTTAAAAAGATAGTTCTTGGTATTCACTTAAATTTTTTTGTATTGTTCAATTAAGACAACTTCAATTTCTTTTAAGGACTGGAAAATTATACTATAACATATGTACTAATTTAGTAGTATTCAAAAAGGAAAACTCTTTGACCATTTCCTAGTTTTATTAATTCATTTAAGGTAAATTAATTATATGTTTTTTAGAATAATGTAATAACAGAAGTGTACACATATATATATAAAGTTTATTAAATCCCGTTAAGTTAAAATGATTCAACAATAATAATAACTTTAGTTAAGTAATGCTTTATGGCTAATTTTGCAATTTTAAAACATTAAAAAAAAAGAAAAAATCTGCTGATCCTTTTTTATTTTTTTCGTTTTAGTTAGTTTCACATGAAATTATTTATATTTTATTTCACTATGAATAAAATGTATTCATAAGA
Organism: Plasmodium malariae; assembly: GCF_900090045.1. Taxonomy (NCBI): domain Eukaryota; phylum Apicomplexa; class Aconoidasida; order Haemosporida; family Plasmodiidae; genus Plasmodium; species Plasmodium malariae. The sequence continues at coordinate 863,201 of NC_041782.1, forward strand.
AAATAAAAAGGATTATAATATCAACAGTTTAAAAAAAAAAAAAAAGAAGATATAATGTTTGCAAATTTTTTTGATAAAATAAAAAAAATAATGTAAGAATAAGGTTCATTCATGAAATAGCAACCAAGTAAAGAAAAAAATTAACTTTCCGTGTCCATGCACTAATTATACACATGGGAAAATATGGGTTAACTAATTTTACATTTAATTTTACTTCGTTTATAATTTACACTTTTAAACTTGTTTTTGTCCGTACTTTCGTTTTTGTCCTTACTTTCGTTTTTGTCCTTACTTTCGTATTTTTCTTTACTTTCGTTTTTGTTTTTTCCTGTTTTTTTTTTTTTTTTTCTTTAGAGTTGTATAAAAAATGAGTATAATTATACATATGAATAAAATGGTTATTAAAAGGATTATATTACATTTGAATATGCTTTTTCCCTTTTCCCCTTTTCCCCTTTTCCCCTTTTCCCCTGTTTTTTTTTTTTTTTTTTTTTTTTTTTTTTTTATTGTCATTCATAGTGATAAACTAGCTATGCGTTGTAATCATTGTGTTTCATTGCATCTTCCTTCTCCTTTTTTTTTTTTTCTTTTTGCATGTCATTTTCTATCTCCATATAGTTTTTGAATTCCCATCCTGTTCCCCCTGCTTTAAAAACTTTGCATATAGACAAATATAAATTAAGGAAAAACGCTTCTCCAACTAGCAAGGCAAATATAATAAATATTATAAAAACTTTGCTTTGTATACTTATTTCAGTAACAGCAAATAAAGCAATAATAAGAAATACTAGAGCCACAACATAAAAACACACATTAATGGCTGTAAAAATTGCAACAATATAAAATATAATAAAATTTTTAAGTATCAGACCAAGAACAATCAAACATCCTAATAATCCACTTGAAACAACAGTCCACACTTTATAATTTTGTTCCGACGTGAATATACATGCTAAACAAGCTATAAAATGAAATATGGCAGCTGCTGTGCATCCCCCTGCTAATGGGAAACAGCAACATTTAGACAACTTTCCCCATACTGCCATTTTGATATAATTTTGGTTAAAAATATAAATTTTATTTTTTTCAGTTCCACAGTTAATTGTACGGAAATAATTACTCTTCGTTTTGTTTGTTGTTTGCTCCTTTGTTTTATTACTTTTTTTGTTTCTTGTTTTTATTCCTTTTTTTTTGGTCTTTTTTTCTGTTTGTTTATCTATTTGTCTGTTTATGAATTATATATTATATTCTTCAAATTCTTCAAATTTTTCAAATTCTTCAAATTTTTCAAATTCTTCAAATTTTTCAAATTCTTCAAATTTTTCAAAGATAATATTTAAAAAAAATTGTAAATGTAACAAAAAAAAAAAAAAGAAAAAAAAAAAAAAAATTAAACATGTACAAACCAGGCTGAATTGTGCAAAAACCAATAAGAGGTAAAACAAGGTAGCTTTTTTTTTTCTTTTTCTTTTTTTTTTTTTTTTTTTTTTTTTTTTTTTTTTTTTGATTGTCATGCATATATTTTTTAATTTATTGAGCCGTAGCTTGTTTATGTTTTAACTGTTTCATTTTACACTTCAGAATTTCTGTAAGATCTTCCCCGTCGTTTATTATGTTTAATTTTTGAAAATAAAACAATAATGTATAGGCGCTATGTTCATTTATGTTTTTATAATTAATTATTATATAATTTTTTATGTTATGTATAATGGAATTATGTGTATAATTTAATATTAAAAGAATGTTTAGAACTTTTATAATGTCTTGAATTAAACAAATATCGTAATTATTTATAAACATTTCAATATCGTCTTCCCAGTGATTTAATAATCTGAGTAAATTATTTTTCAAGTTTTCATATTCACACGCATTTAAACATTTGTTTACATTATCTTTTTTACATTTTTCAGTTTTGCATTTTTCAGTATTTTCTTTAATAAAAATTTTATTCACGTCCAAAAGATGAAAATCGTACATGTTGTTATTTTCATAATTTTTTAAAAGAATGGATAATGAATACAAAACATAAATTTTTAATTCTTTCAACAATTTCATTTTTTTTATTTGTGAAATAAAAATATCCATTTTAGACAAACATATAAGTATATTATATCTTGAATATATATAAAATAGGTTACTTATTTGATTACAGTTCAATAAATTTACGTAACTAATAAGTTTTTCATTAAATATATTTATTATGTAATTAAATAAATTGATATAGTTAATGGAATAGTTGAAATTTTTGTCGTCCTTAACATATTCACCTTTCCCATATATAAGCTCGTAATTTTCAATAATCTCCTTTATATTCGGTAAAAAATGAATACAATTTATTACATCATCAATACTGCTTTTGTCCATAACAGTTGTTAATTTATAAGTACAAATTTTTAATATATGATTAAAATTTTTATTTATTTTCATATAAGAATATAATATTCTACACAAATCCATTAAATTTATATCATCCATTAACAGAATAATTTTTTGCGACAAGGTTTTGAAAATATTCATGTTTTTGTATAATATACATGCAAAGCAGTATGTAATTACACATATATCTCTAACATGCACATGACTATGCATTATATTGTCCATAATTATACTGCTCAGCTTAACAAACAAATCTTCATCATTTATCTTACATTTAACTAAGGCATTTAAAATCATAGATATTTCCACTATATTGTAAAGTGTATGAACTTTTTTTTTTAATTCCTCTTTTAAGAATATAATAAGATTCTCTTTTTTTCTTTTCGAATAGGTTGATATTAACATAGCTAAATTTGAAGTGTTAAAATATTCACATTTCTTTTTTATTATAGGAATAAAACTATCATATAAATTTGTTTCATATCGAATTTTACTCAAACAAAATAAAAAGGATGCAATTTCCCCAACTTCAAATTTATCGATTAATTCGTAAGATCTTTTTTCGATTTTTTTCCATATAAAATCATTTTTAATATTCTCTTTCAAAAGCATATTTGAAAAAATACAAAGAACAGATGAATTCATATGTTTTATCTTAATTTCTTTTTCATTTTTTATATCACCTTCATATTTATTTTTGTATAAAATATTATGGTTTACCTTGGATACAAATCTTTTAAAAAAATAATTAACTGTATTCACATTCGCGCTTTCTGTAATAACATTCTTAAACTTAAGCATTGATGCGAACGATTTTCTTTCCAAGCTACTGTCTTAATTTTATCAAAACCCACGGAGGTGTGCATATACATATACATACATATACACATACATATGTACACATTCGTATACAAATATATACATGCACATACGTACATATGGATAAAAAAGAGAACATTTAAGTCTTAAAAATTTGCCATAAATTCTTTCAAAAGTTTACAAAATATCTCTTTCAAACAACGTTCAAGTTTAAAGAAGTTCAACAGATTAAATGATTGTTTTATAAGAATTCACTTATAACACAATAGGTTGTTATATCCTAGTTTAAAAAGTAAAAAGTAGGATTTTACCTTCTCGTTATTTTACTCTATTTTACACTAATTTACTTTGTCTTACTTTATTTTGTTTTATTTTATTGTATTTTAATTTATTGTAATTTATTATATTTTGTCCTATTTTGTTCTATTCTATTTTTGTTTTAAGCTTTTCTCTTTTTTTTTTGTGCATTATTTTTTGCTTATTAACAGTTCCCAATACGGAAATAACAAAAGTAATAAATAAAAGGGTCAAAAGTATTATTGTTCACACCAGACGTTCGAAAAACACCCTATATAATACTAAGAATCCTTCTATGGTATTATATATTTATTTATTTGTTATATTTATTTGTTATATTTATTTGTTATATTTATTATATTTTTTTTATTTCCTTTTTATATTTTTCTCTTAAAAGTTGCAAAAAAAAAAAAAAATTATTATATATGTTTCATAATAAATTAAAGAAAATAAAACTTTTTTCTTATTTTTTTTTTTTTATAATAATGAACATACTTTCACATTTGGATTCCTTGTACAGATAAAATAAATATACACAAAAAAAAATAAAAAATGCTTAAAACTATTCTGTTGTTTCCAAGAGAAAATCGTTAATCGTATAACTAATATGGTGGCAATAACATACAAAAAAAAAAAAAATATAATAATAACAAAACAATATATACCACTATATAATATACCAACATTTATAAACATGTATAAAATACGCATAAAATATATGTAGTATATATTTATATATAAAACATGCACACAGTTTGTATAAAACAAACCCAGGAAATATATATAAAAAGTATATAAATAAAAGGCTTTTAAGTACTAAAAATAAATACAAACTTCGAATAACTTGTTATAATTATATTTCTTTATTCTAAAAACATTATATACAAAATGGAAGAAATTCTCTTTATTTCATTTTGCTTGTGGGTACTCTCGTAATATAAAAATAATAATTTTAAAATTGAGAAAGCTTTTTATGAACTAAAAAAAATAAATTTATACTTTATTTTTTATACTAAAAAATACACAACTTATGAAATAAACACTACAAAAATTCACATTTCATTATTTCACATCGTTCTTAAATTATTATATTCAAACATTTTTTTATTCATTCATTCAATCATTTTTCAATCCTTTTATTCAATCATTTTTCAATCCTTTTATGCAATCATTTTTTAATCCATATATTCAATTATTTTTTTATCCATATATTTAATTATTTTTTTATCCATATATTCTATCATTTTTTTATCCATACATTCTATCATTTTTTTATCCATATATTCTAACATTTTTTTATCCATATATTCTAACATTTTTTTATCCATATATTCTAACATTTTTTAATCCATATATTCTAACATTTTTTAATCCTTTTGTTCATTAATTTGTTCATTTTTTTTTTGTAATTTGCATAGATAACATTAATACGCATTAACGAATATTGCGATACTTGAAATTTAATTATATCACACATTATATATAATTTATTATTTTCGAATGTACATGTATTACACAAATGTAATGATAAATGAATAATAGGGAGTACCTTTTTATGTATATATATTACTAACAAATATAATGAATTTATAGCATAAATGTGAGCCTTAAAACTCTTCAATTAAAGTTTTTTTATTACATTTTTTAAACAAAAGTAAAAGATGAAGCAACCAATGACAAAATAAAGGAAATAATCAAAACTTAATTCAAAATAAAATTATTTCATTTCCTCTGCACTTTCAGTAATGAAATAAAAAATAAAAACAAAAAATAACAAGTAAAAAATAGCAAGAAAAAAATTGGGAGCAAAAAATAGCAAGAAAAAAATTGGGAGCAAAAATTAACAAGAAAAAAATAAGTAGAAATAATTAACAGGCAAAATATAAAAAGCAAAATTCAAGCAGCAAAAAATAACGAACAATATAACGAGCAAAAAATGAGAAGCAAATATCACAATCTCGCTCGCTTTCATGGCATTTCCCATTTATATAATTAAATGAACTGATCACAATTAAGAAAAAAAAAAAAAAATTTTTTTTTTTTTATATTTTAGTTAAATTAGGCTTTCACATCACGAACATTTCTTTTCGTACGTTTTGTTACATATGCACATACATATTTATATACCTTTTATTTTTTCAATACATTGCTAAATACATCAGTTTACTTCATTCTTTTACCACCATACATCCTTTTAACGAATTGAAAAAAATTGCACAATCGCATAGATGTATTTAGTGAATATTATATACATGAAAATGTGTATATATATATATATACAAAAATGTGTATATGTATGTATAAAAACGTGCATATATGTGTATAAGAACGTCTATATATATGCGAATAAAAACATGTATAAATATGTATAAAAACGTATACATATGTGTTTAAAAACGTACATATATGTGTGCTTGTATGGCTGTATTTATGTACGTATGCACGTGTGCATTTAACCAAGAACATATTCACTTTTTAATCCTCCCCCCTTGATAAATTCAAAAAATGAAAATAAAAGTAAGGACCCTGCAAAATAACGAAGAGGAAATTAATGTAGACAATGATGACACAATACTTGATGTAAAGAAAAAAGTAGAGAGCGTTTTCCCTGAAATGGCATTTGATAAACAGAAATTAATTTTTAGTGGGAATATTTTAATAGATGAAAATAAAGTAGTAGATATATTAAAAGAAAATGATATAGTTATAGTTATGGCAAGTAAGAAAATATTTGCAAGTAATAAGAACAACTCAAAAGAAAATGCGAATGATTCATCAACTAATAGCAGTGCTCCAAAAATTAATGATAATAATTCCGTACATAAAAATGATGAAAAGAATAAGTTATTATCCAATAAAAATGAAATACAAACAGATGAAGGTAAACAAAATGTAAGTATAAATAATGCAGAATCAATGTTATTAACAGGCGATAAATTAAAAGAAACTATAGACAACATATGTGCTATGGGATTCGAAAGAGAGACTGTTAGGAAAGCAATGATACTAGCTTATAACAACCCCAATAGAGCAATTGATTATTTGACTAATGGATTTCCAGATATAAATGAATTAAATGAAATTAACGAAATTAATGAAGTGGGTGAAAGGAACGAAATGGGTGAAAGGAACGAAATGGGCGAAAGGAACGAAATGGGCGAAAATACGTACGAAAGAGATAATAATGAAAATTCTTCTAACTTATCAAATCATTTAATGAATTATAATTTATTAGGTGATAACTCTGGACTAGGTTTATCAGAAAATCCTGAACTGTTAAGAAATTCTCCCTTCATTAATGTTATACGAGATGTTGCATTATCCAACCCTCAAAGAATTCCTGAAATTTTAGAAATGATTGGAAGAACCGATCCATCCTTTTTAGATTATATAAGAGAAAATCAAACAGAATTTTTAAGAGTCATCCAAAATTATAGTAATGAAAATACACCAAATGCTGATAACGAACAATTATCGAGCGATGTGATAACACAACAAGGCATTCAAAATACAAGTGATCAGACTAATGAAAATTTAAACATACCTATTACACCATTAAATGAAAACGAAATGGAGAGTGTGAAAAAATTAGAATCACTTGGTTTTCCAAAACACCTAGCGATTGAGGCTTTTATTGCTTGTGATAAGAATGAAGAAATGGCAGCGAATTACTTATTCGAAAATATGAATGATTACACCTCGGAGTAGGGGAGTGTAAGTAGCAGTTAGAAGCGTAAGTAGCATTAGGAAATATTATGAAGGAAAAGAAAACGGTAGCAGTCAGATAACAAACAAAACAAACTTTCATAAAGCATATCATTACTTCTGAACTTTTATCCTTTTTGCCTATAACATTTTTCGTTCAAACGAACCAAGGAAAATTAGAAAACAGTTAAACATGTATATATATATATATATATATATATATATATATATGTAGCAGTACACAGTATATATATATTTATTGTATTTCCCCCAATTTTCAGCCCCTAAATAAAATTCCATTTTAACAGATTATTTTATTCTAATTATATTTTGTTGAGACAATTTTATAAAAAAAATTCTGATTTTTTCTTTTTTTTTTTTTAAGTTTTTATTCCCATTTATTTAATAAATTACATTTTTACAACTTTTTTAAATGGTGAGATTATATTATGTTTGTTTAATGACGCTATTTAAATATTATAATAATTTACATTTTTAAAATAAGTTTTACTATTTTTTGTTTTTCTTTCTGATGATAAGAAACTTATTTTGCAAAAATGATTAACACTTTTTATTTTTTTAATATTGCATTTTGTACGCGCATAATGTACTTTGTATAAATACATATAATATATATTCATATAATGTATTCATATAATGTATTAATGTATATACACGCGTTGGTTCACGCAATTATTCGCTTCATCGTTTAACACTAATAACAAGATTTTACTATTTACTTCGATGAGATAGTTATACAGACTTACTCAAAATGGTGTTCATCAGAAAAAGGTATAACCATTAATAATTATTTAAGCTTTTTTTCAGCTTTAAACAGGTAGCAAAATTTAACCATTAGAACTACGCAGCATATACTAGCGCTCATGAGCTTATATAATACGTATGTATATATTTATCTATGTATATATATAGAACTAATCGTGGATAGGTGCACTGGAAAGTCTATAATAATATCATGGATATAAAAGGTATATATAATAATAATAGATCAAGAGATTTGCTAAATCATTTATGAAAAATCACAACATTGATAACCTAATATATAGATATACATATATTCACATACACAAATATACTTATATATATATATATATATATATATATTTATTTATTTATTTATTTTTTTAAATGTAAATTTCACAATTTGGTAGTTTTCCCAAGGGTCATAAAGTCATACATAAAAAAGAAGAGTACTTTGATAAATTTGGAAAAAATCATAGAATTGTTAAAAAAAAAAAAAAAAATCATTAACTTATATGTGTATATTTATAACTATTAAATTTGTTAAGCCGCTTTGACATAACTCTTATTACATATATTATTCTTGCATAAAATATTATTCTTATTATTCTTTTTATTCTACCAGAAATGTATATATATATATGTGTAAATACATTTGCCTGAGAGTACAAGGTATAAACTATTTATATCGACGTAAAACACGTATACATTCCATTTTTCGTCATTATATTTTTAAATAAATTTGAAAAAAAGTATTCTCTTTTAATTGCAATTGGAAATAAAGAAAAAATTCTTACAAATACGTAATTTCTCGTAACATAAAAATATTTTTCCTTATATATGTATATATAATTAAATATATCGGTTAATTACAGTAGCACACCACTTTTATTCTTTATTAATTGCAAGGTGGTGATGGTAAAGCAACACATGTTATGAAAGCAACACGTAATATATTATATTATAATATTATATTATTATATTATTTTTTCTATTGACATTTCATTTTTTACAGCTAAAAAGTATAAGTGACAAAGTGCACCTTTTGTGTTGACGTGGCTATGGCTATATTAATAATGTATATGACTTTTAATTTGGTATTAAAAAAAAAAAATAATTACGTATATATATATATATATATATATATATATATATATATATATATATACTTATGTAACATAGCAATATTATTATTTAATCTTGTAACATATGTTTTTTCAAGTTTTAATTGTGATTTATACATTCTTTTTTCTTTAAGGAAAATACTTGTTTTAACAAAGCAGTTCTTAGTTGTTTCGTTCCATAACAATGGAAACAAAGAATATATAGCGCTATAAAAAAAAAAAAAAAAAATATATATATATATATATATATATCATAACAAAAAATATAAATATTTTTTTTCATAATATTTTCCTTAACCCTTTAAAAATTTGTCATTGTACATAAAGGTATATACAAACTCTTGGTAGCTCTTATTTGACGCAGAATTGCATATATATATGTATGTATATATGCATTATATATGTACATACAAAATATGCACATTTATAATATACATATAAATACGTAACTCCGTGTTTATGAGTATTTATATATATTATTATATATGTGTATATATAAATATACATATGCATATTAAGATGCTTATAAATGTATAACACATGCTTCATGTAAGCATCTTGTACATGTTACTGTTATACACTAAATTGTTCACGAAATAACCTAAATTAAATTGAACAAAAAAAATTTATTTTGACATCTTGAAATTTTTACATTTTGAAAAGGACATAAATAAACGAAAAAGCATTTATTTATTTTTAAAAATAAATGAATATAATAAAATTAAGGGAAAATCTTAATTTCATTACATATAATATTTATATAAATTTCATATAAAATATATATAAATATATTACGTATAATACTGAAAAAAGTGCTACATACAATATACAGTTAATAATTATACATAATATATATTACATATATATATATATATATATATAATAATAATATGTATATAATGCGGATATGAAAATGATATTGATATATAACATGTGTGCTTTTAAGTTTTAGGCCCCATTTTTTTTTTTTTTTTTTTATATATATTCATCATTCACTTTTATCTAACACATTTACGTATAATATCACCTTTTAACTAACAAAAGATATTGCATTTTTATATTTATATATAATTTTTTTTTTTTTTTTGAAATTATATAAAAGTTAAATATGTGTTCGTACATACAAATGGTATACGTTTATATATAATATACATATATATATATATATATATATATATATATATATATATATATATAATTAAACGCATACGAATAAATTTTTGCTATATATGTAATATATAGAGAATTTAAAAAAAAAAAATAATTATGTAAGCAATATAAAAATATCAATATATTATAGATTAATTTATACTTCGACATTTTCAAAAAAAAAAAAAAAAAATATTTTTAAAGAAAAAATAGTATTTAAAGTAATTTTGTATAATAATATTGTTAGTTATATGTTAAAATTCTTACATTTATATTAATACTAAAAAGAATTTAATAGAATATAAGAAAAATTAAGTAAATTATAATATATATATTATACATATATAACTTATCACCACTTGTCATTTTTATTTTATATATATTATTATATATATACATATATTTATAAATAAAGAACAAGCAACAAACGAATCATATAAATTTAAATATAATGGAGAAACCAAAAAAATTGTAGTAAAAATTATTCTATTTGTTTTTAATATATATTAAAATAATATATTTATATTTATATACACTTTTTTTTTTTTTTTTTTTTTTTATTATTTAAATTTTTTTAAATAGAAAATGTTAAATCATTGAACAAAATTTGTGTACAGCCTTCTTTCACATTATATATATTTATGCAGTAATTGAACTTATTTGAAGGGGAAAAAAAAAAGTGAGCATATAAAATAAAGAAAAATAAGGAAGATAAGTAAAGAATAAAAGCAAAGAACAAATATAAGGAACAAAAGAACAAAAGTAAAAAGAAAAAAGAAAAAAGAAAAAACGAAGAAAAAATTAAATTAAAATGAACATACATTGCTGAAAAATTTATCCCCTCACAGGTTGATAGTTAATTTCATGTTCAGTTGTGCTTTTATCTTATTTTGAAAAAATAATTTGTCCCTTTTATTATAAATATTGTAAAAAATTAACTGTTCTAAGAGTTAATTTAAAGAGTTGCTTTTCAAGTTAATTTTTAAAAAGGGTGTTTAAATAATAATTCTTTTGTTTAAATTATACTCAAAAGGAAGGACATTATATGTATATATTTATATATATATAAATGTTTATGAAGGTTTCTCACTTCTTGCAAAGGAAAGAAAAGAGCATAGTTAGTCTGCACAGAAGTTATATATATATAGTTATATATATATGTATATGTACGCACACACAGGCAGGAAATTTACAGTATTTGTTCCAGCTATAATAATTAACTAATATACTCACGCGAAGGAAGAATTATAACTTCTGAAGATATAAATTCTCAAGTACAGAAAACGAAAGAAAATAAACGAAACATTATTAATTAAAGGAAGCAAAACGTAGTCAAGTAATTACAAAAATGAAAGAAAATCGAATCTCATCTTTTTTGTAATGCACTGTTTTTACCCCATCATTGAGCTTAATTGTTTTAAATGTGTTTTTCCATATTTACATTAGAAATTATGTTTAATGTGTTAATTTTTTATTTTTATTGACCATTTAATTTTTTGTACTTAGTTATAACATCAAGTTGAATCTCATTAGCACACAACATACATACATACATACAGATACCGATGTAGATTGGCATGTACATGTGGAAATGTATACATATGTACACTCGCTGTTTCTTCTTTTAATAATTTTTCAAGTATTTATCTGTTTATCCTTCACTTTCTGTTCTCTTTTATAGAATGCATTTCATAACTAAGATGGGAAGAAAGGCAAAAGCCGCTGCAACGGGAGTACAGGAAAAGAGTGAGAATGAAAATGCAACTTTGACAAATAACATAAAAGAAAATGCACCAAATGATAAAAAAGCAGGAGGATCGAAACTAAACGATAAAAATGAAAAAAATGAAAACAACGAAAAGAACGAAAAGAGTGCTAAGAGCAATAAGAATATGCAGAATGACAAGGGTATGAAGAATGATAAGAAAACGACAAACAAAGGAACCGAGCTAACGGCAAATGTGCAACTAAATGGAAGTATTCAGAAAAAAAAAGAGAATGATATAGAAGGAAAGAAAGTTAATAATAACGTGGAGGAAAAATGCATAATAAAGGCAAAGGACAAAGGAGGAAACAGAAATAAGAGCACCAACCAAAATAATAAAAATAATAACAATAATAATAATAATAATAATAATAATAGCAATAATAGCAATAATAGAAATAATAGCAATAATAGAAATAATAGCAATAATAGAAATAATAGCAATAGTAATAGTAATAACAATGACGTCAACGCTCAACATAATAACGCCGCGCAAAAGAAGAAGAAAACGAACAAGAATGCAAAGAAGGACGAAGGTGTGAACAAACCAAATGAAGATGGGGGGGAGGAGAAGAAAATAAATGAAGATCAATCCCAATCGAAAGGTAATAAGAATTCGAAGAAAAATGAGGAGGGTAGGAGGAAAGAGAAAAATGAAAATATGAACGGTACAGGTAGTAATAAGAATAATATGGAAAAGAACAAGGAAGATAAAAAAGAAGAGGGAAAAAGGGAAGATGGAAATAAGAAGGACATGAAAAAAGAACTGAAATTAAAAGAAGATGAAAGAAAGAAGATTGAAAATGAGCTAAATAAGAAATTTTTAAAATTAACAAAACAAGATAATTATAAAAATATAAATGATAAAATCGAAGCGGAGGTCAAAAGGAACAGCGAATTTGAAACGCTTATTAGTAGTATAAATACGTCCATATTAAAAATCAATACACAAACACCAAGGCCAACTAACGTAAAACTATCTTCAACCGACATTGAGAATAAATGTAAGGAAGCAAAATTAAAGAAGAAGAAAATAAATCCAAAAAATGTTGAAGAAATGGAAGAAGTAAATACATATATAAATTACTTAGAAGAACAATTGAATTTAACAAAAAATTATGAAAATTTTAAAAACTTTCAAAATCGTTTAAATACATTGAAAAAATCATGTGAAGAAAAATTAAAAGAAAATTTAAAAAGTTTAAATGAAATAAAAACGCAAGAAAAAAAATTAAAATATGTAGACAAAATTATAAAAATGAAAAGAGAAAAACAAAATATCGTAATAAAAGAATCAGATATAATTAATAAAGAATTTTCTCTTTCAAATGATAAATATACTACCTTAGTTAAACCATACAATTTTATTAATAGAATACAGAGTAAATATTTTGTATATGTAGACAAAGTAAATAACAACAATTATGAAAACAAGATATCTTTATATATATCAGGTTGTAAGGACGATATTGAAAATTTTATATCCTATATAAAGAATATAGATTTTACGGAAAAAAATTGTGTACTATTAAGTAATAAAGTATTTAAAATAATGTTAAATTCATGTGATAGAAGTTTTAAAAAATTGGAAGAAGATACGAATGTATTTATTCATATAGATAATGATACCTTATATTATTGTGGTATGAAAAATGATGTGGAAAATTTAAAGGAATTAATAGATAAAGCTATAAATGAGAAAAATACTAGTACGAAAAATGTATTTAAAACTATTAAGCTAGATTCAGTTTTAGCAAGAGGATTTAACAAAGGTTTATTAAAAGAAATAGAGAATAAAACTAATACATTAATACGAATGAATTATGATGCAAAAACTTTTGACGCTTCAGCTACAATTAAAGGAACTAAAAATAGTGATATTGAAGAAGCAGAAGAAAAATTAAATGATATTCTTAAAAGTTTAGATTCCGAATTTGTAGAATTTGAAGAAAGAGAAATATTTGCCTTATATAAAAAATGCACGTATGAATTAAATGAAATAAGAAAAAATTTAAATCTTTTTGTTATTCGTCATGATAATGGTATTAGTTTAGTAGGTAAAAATGAGAATATTCAAAAAGCATTAGAGATTTTAGATTATGCAAAAAATATTATTTCAAGCAAATCAGTTAAAAAAAAGCTTACAGAGGAAGAAGCTTTTTTATTTAATGCTAATTATAGAAATCAGATAAAAACAAAAACTGGTGCAGAGGTAAAAATATTTAATAAAAGTAATTATAAAGAATTAAATATAAGTGGTAATAAAAATGATATTGATAATGCAATACAAATGATTGATGATTTATTAAAAAAAAGGAAATGCACCCAAGTCGAAATTAACGAAAAAGTTATTGCTTTATTACTCTCCTCCAAAGCACAAAAAATTAAAGAAATTGAAAAAGATACATCTACAAGTATACAAATTAATAAAACTAGTCATGTAGCTCAAATTTATGGGCATGAAGATAACATACACCTAGCAAAGGATATTTTAGAAAATCTCGTTCAGTCAGAAGAGAAAGAAGCTAAATACATTCCAAATAATTTATATGTAACTGTAGAAATGAATGTTGATACAGAACAAATTGGTAGTATTATAGGAAGAAAAGGAAGAACAATAAATAAAATACAAGAAGAAACGTTAGCTAAAAAGATTCATATTGATAAAGAAAATAAAAAAATTTTCATACATGGGACACAAAAAACGGTAGATTTAGCACAAAAAGAAATTTTGAAAATTTTAAGTAGAAGTAAAGAAGATAATGCTTATTATGATCGTTATAATAATAAACCTTCTAGCAACAATTCCCCCTCATCACATAGAAAGACACATAACAAAAGCACAAGATCATCAGAAAGAGGAGGAGGAAGGTCAAATCATCGATCCACCTCATCCAAAAATGGTGTATATATAAATACCAGTGATGAAAAGGCATTCCCAAGTCTTCACGATGTAACTAATATTCAGTCCAAAAAAACAAAAAAAGCAATTAACCAAGCAAATATAAAAAGACAGGACGACCAGCAAGCAGAAGTTACTAATGAGAACTGATCAGAAATAGTTATTACACATACGCGTACACACTCCCCCTCCCTAACTTAGCCTTTTTTTTTTTTTTTTCTTCGCTACACATCCTTGCTTATATTAGTTGCCTCATATATATGTGCGCACATGCTTGTGCATGTGGATACGTCAATATATGCTACTACTTGTTATAGGTGCGTACATGTACGTACGTATGTATGCGAGTATGCATGTATGCGTATATGTATGTGTGCGTGTATCCGTGTATGCCTATATGTCTGTACGTACGTGTGTTTTCCTTTTAATATTTATTTATTTTAAAATTTAGGGCATATATGTGCATTCAATTCATTTTATACAAGCGTATTGAGTTATTGCACCAGAAGTGGAAAACAAGAATTCTATAAAGAAAAAGCAATAAAACTTTAAAAAAAAAAAAAAAAAAAAAAAAAAAAAAAAAAAAAAAAAAAAAATTAAAAAAAAAAAAAAAAGTTAAAATATGAAAAAAAAAAAAAAAAAAAAAAAAATGTTAAAAATTAAAAATTGAAATATAGAAAAAACGAAAAAGATTATATATATAGTATAAATACAAAAATATTGTACATGCTAGGGCCAACAAAAAAAACGCAAAAAGCAAAAAATAATATATATATTTAGCTGTGTGTAAGGGCCTGTGCGTTTGTATATTCCATATTCACACATAATGTATACATATAATATATATATAAATTTCTTTTCCATATTTATTTATTGTATTGTTTTAATTTTAAACATTTAAATTAAAAATGCACTTTTTTTATAATAAATTCTTATACTAAAATAAATTTTGAACTAGAATATTTTCAACTTTTCCATACAGAATTATGAGCTTATTCAATTTACGAAAAATATTAAAATAAAAAAAAAAAGCAATATGTATGTATGTATGTATGTATGTATGTATGTATGTATGTATGTATGTATGTATGTATGTATGTATGTATGTATGTATGTATGTATGTATGTATGTATGTATGTATGTATGTATGTATGTATGTATGTATGTATGTATGTATGTATGTATGTATGTATGTATGTATGTATGTATGTATGTATGTATGTATGTATGTATGTATGTATGTATGTATGTATGTATGTATGTATGTATGTATGTATGTATGTATGTATGTATGTATGTATGTATGTATGTATGTATGTATGTATGTATGTATGTATGTATGTATGTATGTATGTATGTATGTATGTATGTATGTATGTATGTATGTATGTATGTATGTATGTATGTATGTATGTATGTATGTATGTATGTATGTATGTATGTATGTATGTATGTATGTATGTATGTATGTATGTATGTATGTATGTATGTATGTATGTATGTATGTATGTATGTATGTATGTATGTATGTATGTATGTATATGTATGTATGTATGTATGTATGTATGTATGTATGTATGTATGTATATGTATATATGTATGTATGTATATATGTATGCATATATGTATGTATATATGTATGTATGTATATATACTTTTACGTATTATCCTTATATGTAAGCTTGCACAACTCTCTGTGACACCTGGCAGCATACGTTTTTATATTTTATTTTGGTTCACTATTTCAAGAAGTGAAGCACGTAAAAAGATATGAAAACTTAAAATACGTTTGTACTTACACATTTAAACATGCTTATACATATGCATACTTATTTATATATAGATATACACTCTTTTGTTATGTGTTTACTCTTTTGAGGTGTCTGACAATTTTATAAATTTGTTATATGTACTACCTTATGTATACATGTAAACATGTGTCATATACACTTATGCGCACTTTGAAATTTTAAAAAGTAGTAAACGGAATAAACTTAGAAAATAAAAATAAAAATATGGTGTTATTATATAAAAATACGTATTTTAAAATAGTAAATTAAAATATGTTGTGTAGTTTTCTATCTATCTTTCTTTTTTTTTTTTTTTTTTTTTTCATTTTTACTTTTTTTTTTTTAAAACATTTTTAAACGCAAATTAAGTTTAATTAAAATATTAAAAAAAAATGTAAGTTTTACAACAACAGTATAGGATAGTAGCAATTATAACTAGTATATATAAATAGCGCACACTATCTTTTATTGTTATAATTTTTTAAAAATAAAGAGGAAAAAATATTTGGCTGATATCATTTTTTTTTTTTTTTTTTTTTTATATTTATAACTAGAAACAAATTAACCAAAAAAAAAAAAACCAATTAGTTATAATGCAAAATAAGAATAAAATTAAAACATATATTTAAAAATATTGAAACGCAACAAAACGCAATAAAATAAAGCACAGTAATGTTTGATAATGAAGGAATATAAAAAGCGTTGATAAAATTGCTGGCTATTTTTTAACGTGCTGAAAATGCTTCGTTAATATCATCATTTTATCAGTGGCATCATGAAGACTAGCCAAAAAATTGTCTTTGTCCCACCTGCTCCATTTTCTACTCATTTTATTTAGACAAAACTGAAAATGGGAGAAATAATAAATATATTTTCATTTAAAGAAATAGGTTTACCAAATATGTACACATTTAGACCCCTACATTATTTGCACTTAATTTTATACACTTATATATAAATATAAAATGATAGACACATTATTGTATATACATGTATTTATATATGCGGGTAATGAATCGTACTAATATATAAATTTTAAAATTGTACAATTAAAGATTATATATATATATATATATATATATATTTTTTTTTTTAATACACTTTCCCATAATAACTTCATATTATAAAAAAGTCCTCGTATGTTCAACATGAACAAAAACATAACTGCATAAATATTATAACACATTTATATAACATAACATATACGTTGTTAATGTTTAATATTATATGTATGTGGTCACCTCGAAATTAGATACATCAGGAATATACCTCGACGATTTTAACTTTTTAATTATATTTAAATAATTACAAATACTATTCAGTAAATGCTCTTTTGTTAAATGAAAATTTTTGTAGAATAAGTATGAATGGGCTAAGAATTCTGACAGAAAAAAGAAAAAAAGAAAAAAAGAAAAAATTAAGAATTATGAACTATGAATTATGAATTATGAATTATGAATTATGAATTATTTGAATGGGGTACTAAGGCTTTTCCACTGTTTTGTCTACGTTATATATTTTTAACATAACTTTGTGTAACTAAACTTTATTAAAAATTATTTATGAAAATGAACTGATAGCAATCCTATCACCGGCAAACTTTTTGCTAGTCTTTCTAAAATATGCTCTTTTTTAATATGTGTACACATGTATACATAAACGTATACGAATATATACATATATATATATATATATATATATATATATATATATATATATATATATATTGTTCTTATTATTACTTAATTTATCCCTTTTAAATAGTTCTTCCAGATGTGCAATGTATTCTCGACCATATTGGCTAACGGTTATATCGTCCGAGTTCTGACAAAGGGGTAACAAAATGAAACTTATATAGGAACACAAATGCATATATATGCGTACACACGAATGCACGTGCACATAATTTCATGAAGAAATCCTTTTTTTTTTTTCAAAAAAAAAAGCATTACTTCAACCACAGATGTCAAATACATGATATCATCGTAAAGATGATTCGTTAGTAACATGGGTCCTGTGTACGTAAGGAGAGAAAAGTCCTTGCAATTTAGGAAAAATTCATCGATTTTTAAAAAAATGTTATACAAGTCTATGAGGAATTGCATAAAGATCTGTGAAAGTAATGGAAGATAAATGAAGATGAGTTAACTGCTTCTAACAGAAATGTGCATAATATATATACATATATATATATATATATATATATTCATATTTTTTTAAAAAGTGGTCTTTCTTTAAATTATATATACCTGTCTGCTAAAATTAGAATTATAATCATTAATGTGTTTAAATATTTCTCGAAATTTTTCCCTCTCTTTTAATTTCTCATTTTCTATTTTGGCTAGCTTTGGAAGTACTTCACTTCTAACGAAAAGGCTTCAAAAAAAAAAAAAAAAAAGGGGAAAATAACACAGACACACGTATGGGCATAATTGTATATATATATATATATATATTATATATATATGCATACACGAAACATAACCTGAATATGAACTATTATAACTCATTATTATACACAAAACAGAATATTTACAGCAAAAACTCACAGATTTTCATGGTAATTATAAGCATCCCTTATATTATAGTTGATATTATTTTTATCATTCCCACTTCTTTTTCTATAATCATTTATTCTTTGTATTTGTATATCTCTAAAATTAATAAATTTTTTTGCTTTAAGACGATATTTTTTCCTACATTCAAAATTTTTTTTTATGAAAAGTAAAGTTTTTTTGGTATTTTCTTTATGTAAATTATAGTAAATCTTTTCATTATGTACATTAGAAAAAAGTGTAATAATCAAGAATTGAAATAATATTATATTAATCATGTTTTAATTTCTCCTTGGTCTTGTAAATGTTAGCATTTTAAATGTGTTAGCATTTTAAATGTGTTAGCATGTTAATTGGTTAGCATAATAAATTTGTTGACACTTCAAACATGTCAGCATATATCTTGGCATATTAATTTTTCATTTTTTGTACCATAAAAAAAATGTACATTTATTCTGACTTTTCCAAGTATATATTTTTAAAAATACTAAAGTAAGAAATTATGATTTTTCAAGAATATATGTATACATTTTCATTTTTAATTTTCATACAATTCAATCTTTATGTAACCATTTCCTAATAAATTATGTAAAGAGTACTGCGTAATTGATTTTCACGCTCATCAAAATTTTGAAATAATTACAGTTATTTGAATATATAGCTTAATGCGAAAATTATTACAAGTTTTTTTTTTTTTTTTTATTTCTCACTATGAAAATACGTTTAAGTATACATAACACATATTCATGTATATACATATTCACATATATATATATATATATATTTGTACCATGGTATATTCCATTCAAGGCAAATTCTTATAATAATATTTTAAAAGCTACTTGTTTTGTAATTCATTATTTTAGTTCTTCCATATAAGTACATTCGTGTTTCATTTTTATTGTTTCCATTTTGATTTTTTCATAAAGCCACAATTTATATGCTTTTATTTTGATCTTATTTCCTCTTTATTTTAACATAATTTAGAACATGCCGAATAACAATATGTTGGAAAGGATTAAAAGAAAAAAAAAAAAGAAAGAAAGGAATAGAAAAGAAGAAAATAAATCTAGTTTATATAGATACACAAAAAAATTTATTTAATGTTTTTGTATTTATATTTTATATGCATCCTCTTTCTTTTTATGTTTTTGTTCTAGCCAATTGTTGAAAGTGTGCATAGGCCCCTGTTTACCTGATTTAAAATAAATCTAAGATATTTAATTATATTAAATTGAGTTACATTACAGGGTAAAACATTTCCACGCAGTCAATTCGAGTTACTCCTTGTACCAAAAAATTAGGAAAAGTGGAACAAAAGGTAGAAACAGAAGAGAAAGGACAAAATAAACGCAAAAAAAGCAGCTGAGCAAAAAGGGGAAACTACTTGCACAGTGCACATTTAGAGTTGTTACAAAAACAGTAAAAAGAGCGCACACAAATTTGACAATGCACGATGAAAGGGTAAACATGAAAAATGGGGATTTACTTAATCAGAAAAAAAAAATTAAAATACACATTAGTTCATATTTATAAACAAAGCCAATCCCATAAATATAAAAAGAATATAAAACTTCGACATTTACACCCTTTTATAAATCACAAAGAATATTTTTTGACCAAAAAAACAAAAAAGAAAACCAAGCCAATATCAAATTTACCATGCTTCAATTTAATAAAGAAGAGGACAAGAAAAATTGTTTAAACCAAAGTGATAATATTTTAGTATTAACAGGTCAGGTAAATGAAGAGGTTAAAGAGCTGAAAAAATATGAACAGGTTAGGCATGGGGAAATTTTGAATAGTGGATTGTTAAATAGGACAGAAAATAAAAATATAAGGGAAAATAGAATGGAAAATAGAAATGAAGAAGAGAACACACACGAGGAAGAAGTTCAAAATTTGGAAAATCCAAATGAAGAAGAGAATAAAAGTCTCAGTAAAGATAAAAACTTAACTAGCGAAAAAGGGAAAAAAAATAAAAAAGAAACAAATGTAAATTTTATAGTTGAATACAACAGGTATAAACCTACGAGGATACATGTTTCTAAAAAAAATAATAATACCCCTGTTGTAAAAAAAAATACAAATCAATATATAAATTGTAATTTCAGATATTATGTAAAAGAAAAAAATTATTTAATGCAAAATATAGATGATAATATAAAGTGGGAACAAATCGAAAAAGTTGATTATATCACATTTGATAATACCTGCTTAACCTGTCCAATATGTCTTGAAAATAATATTATATCTCCAAGAATAACAAAATGTAGACATATATTTTGCTTTTTTTGTATTTTGAAATATTTTATTGATGAAGAGAAGAAAACATGGAAAAAATGCCCAATCTGCTTTGAAATAATTAATGAGAATGATTTGCGTGTTGTTAAATTTCATTATGTCAAGAATTATAAGATTAAGGATAATATAAATATGTGCTTATTATATACAGAAAATAAGAAAATTAACTTAAAATCAGATAGATTATATTTCAATAACACTTTTAAAATTACCAATAATAATTTTGTAAAAAATAATAAAAATATAGATTATAAATATATTGTAAACATTGATAATATGAACAAAAATTTAACTACTTATAGTCAAAATCATTCGGATAAAATACTAAAATTAAATTTAAATTTAGGCATACAGTTTTCGAAACTATTTTATATATATAACCCTCTCTCTATTTGGTTAAAGGATTTAACAATTTTTAATTTTATTCTGACAAATAAAAAAATGAAATTTTTTGCATCAGATGAAAATGTTATAATAAAGGCTATATCAAATATTAAATTAAAAATCAGTGAGTACCTAAATATTCCGATAGACAAATTGAATCCACAGTTGAATATCGATGAAAACTCCTTCGATTGCTTTTATTTATATGATAACTTGGCACATGACGTTTACGTAATACACTATTTATCTCTTTGTGCTTTTTGAAGAAACGGAAAGAAGTGCACATAGGAAAAACTTGCACATACGTACATGCATATATTTATATGCATATATATTTATATACATATATATATATATATATATATATGTGCATAATTTGAAGTAACCCAGGGCAGATCTAACAATGGTGCACCATGCTTATTTTTCCTATTCGTATCATTATTTAACCATTATTATATCATAGTTTGTCCTTTCCATTGTTATTTACAGGATAGCATTGAACAAATAAAAAAAGAAATGATGCTAGAAGTTGAATTTTTGAAGAACCAAAAAGAGCTAACAGATAACAGATGCAATGTGGAAATTGAGAAAAATAATAACGAAAAGTCGGAGAACTTAAAATATTTAGATCGTTAGTGTTAAAAGGAAAGAAAAACATAAGAAAATATAGCTAAAAAAAGCTGTATTAAAGCAAATTATAGTAAAGTAAAAGCTATATGTTTATTAATGTATCAAAATTTGCATCACCAAAAAATTGATACTTGCACATATTAAAATTTTTACTACATTTATTTATAGAAATATATTTTTATCAGTGTATAGATGGTCAGTGTATATTTCTAGACCCGTTTATTTTGAAGTAAATTTTGAAGAAATGGTGTAACAATTTGTATACCGTAATATATGATTTTATATTCGCGTAAGTATGCAAATATGTACATTTTAATATCACTATTCAGATTGATTATGTTGCACATCTCCCATTTTTCTTTTACAAGATTGCTCTTTTTTGAATGTGATAATGACATGAACAGAATGCCAAAATTCTTGTGCAACAGACAAATTACGTACATTGAGTCCTTTGAGCTAGATGAAAAAATCCGAAGGAGGTATCACTTAATTATGCACATACGTGTATATGTATACGTACATACATATATATATGTATATATGTATATATATGTATATATGTATATATAATATATATGTACTTTTCAGTTTCCGTTCATTTCCTTCTATTAACAATCTTTTTTTTTTTTTTTTTTTTTTTTTGTAATAACAGGAATACCATTTTATCGCACTTACCGTTGGGTGTTAACGTTTTGTTTGTGTCGTTAAATATAGGTTATACTATTTAGGAGGTTTCTTTTTTTTTATTTTGCTACCATATGAATGAACATGTGAATATATGTTCATATGTGTAAAGATATATTTATATGTTTGTAGGCAATTTATATGTTTATATATGTAAGTGTTTAAACGCGTATTATGTATTTGATGTTATTTCTTTTTCTATTTCCTTAGATGATATCCTGTCCAAAAGAACCAAAACGTATTTTTCAGTAACTTAAAAAATTATGATAAAGAATATAGTCATTTTTTTTTTTTTTTTTTTTTACATTTTTTTGTTATTATAATATTTTTTTTTTTTTTTTCTATCCATTTGTCACTTTTGTGTCTACATAATTTAGAAAGAAATATCTGAAAGGAAAAAGAAACACCTTACCATTTTGAAAAAAAAAATTAAGGAGGAGAAATATTTCAAACTATTAGCCGTAATTAATTAAAATAAAAGAAGAAAAAAGAAAACGAAAATTTTAACACATATATATAAATACGTGAATATGTTTTCAACAGGATGAAGAAATTAACAGAAAAGAGAAACGTTACTGGAACCTGCCCAACAACACAATAAGCATACAAAATGATTCACTCAGCGCAAGTTCTAGTTCTCTGAGGTATGGAAGAATATGAAGAGACAATATCTGAGTATATGCATATATGTTTGTTCGTATATATATATATATATATACATGCATTAACAAACAAATATATATATATACCCACACGTACATTTATACACATATATGTGCTTGTGAATAGTAATGCGGGTATTACTATCAACAAGGTTAATTAAATCTGATATTGTTAATATTTAGTACAATTTGTTTTTTTCCCTTTTTTATGGAATTTTAATAAGATACTCAAATTATATGGAGGAAAAAAAATATATCCATGAAGAATTACCCACTGATGCAATGTTACAATATGATCACTGTATAATGAGTAAAGGATTGGTTAATATGAACGCATTGGACGAGAAGCACAAAAGTGAAGATAAGGTTTATGTTCCAAATAATGCAATTAAGAAAAATATAAATAATACTTCTAAAAAAAAAAATGAAAATAAGAATAATGGAAAGCATAAGAATATTAAAACTGATTTTAATAGCTCTGAACCATTAAACGTAAAGGACAAAAATAATCAATTGCCAAAAAGGAGTTTTCTTGAAATAGCTAAAAAAAAATGTGATATTAATAATATAAAATGTGAAATTCCCCAAGAGAAAGAACAAAAGTTATCCATTGGCTCTGGCTCACTTAGCATTAATTTGATAGACTTAATCAATAACAAAACATCAAAAAAAAAAAAAAGAAAATAAGGAATTTTTTAAAGAATGTCAAGGTATTACTGTTGTTTCATCTGAAAATAATATCTCTATTTGTATTTTAATAATTTGCATTTTTAAATTAATTTTTTTTTTTTTTTTTTTTTTTCCGTAAACGAATAAGTCTATATTTGTACTTATGTACGTGTATGTAAATATATAATATTGTTACTTCTCAATTGGCTAACTCGCTTTGCTCACGCAAGTATTTATGTTTTTCCTTATGCCTGTCTTTTTATATTTTATAAATAAATATATTTTTACTGTCTTTTTCTTTTGTTTTAAAATTATTAGATCCTAACACAGGATACTCATCATGTTTAACCTCATACACCATTTTTCATACTATTATTTTTGACATGTATTTTGAATTACAAACAAGGTCTTAATTTTTCTTTGCCGCATAAATTTCTTTCTATTTTTCTGCTTCTCTCCTTTTATCATAATGTTATTTGTTTTTTCATACATCTGTTTTTCTTTATGAATGGAATATTTAAAAGTTATGAATTGCAATTTGTTTTTTTTTTTTTTTTTTTTTTTTTATTATCTGTCTTTTTTGTGTAATGTGTTTTAAAACATATATACACATATATACACATATATACACTTATATATACATATATATACATATACACACATATATACACATATATATACATATATATACATATAAATACATATATATGTATGTGTGTGGGCGTGTTCGCACGCTATACAACATATGACTTTTTTGTAAACGGTAAAATTTTAATTACATCGAGAAAAATTTTTATTTTATGTGTAAAACATAATATGCAACATATTTTAATAGTAAGAAAAAAAAAAAAAAAAAAATGCGGAATATTTATGTTTCCCGATAAAAGATACCCAATGCATACTTGAACATCATGTACGTTGCAGCATTAGCCAAATCCTTTTGTCATAGCTGATAAGGAAAACGAATAAATAAGAAGTGCGGTTAAGTGGTTAATAAATACAGAATTAGAGGAGAAAAAAATGGAAGACGTTAACTGTTAAAAAATAGGACAAATGAGAATTAAAAAAAAAATAATAAAAAAAATACTTATACATATACATATACTTATACATATACATATACATATACTTATACATATACATATACATATACATATACATATACTTATACATATACATATACATATACATATACATATACATATACATATACATATACATATATATATACATATACATATACATATACATATACTTATACATATACTTATACATATACTTATACATATACATATACATATACATATACATATGCTTATACATATACATATACATATACTTATACATATACATATACATATATATATAACAGTATCGCTTATGTATAACTATATTTTCATAAATATTTTCTTCGTTCAATGCTAAAAGTATACAGGTCATACCTTTTCAACGGTTTATAAAAAAAAAAAAAAAGCGCAAATCCGGGGTATATAGAATAAGAATTCATTTTTATAGTTAGAGTATATTTCTCCAAATTTCATAAAATTAAAAAAAGAGAAAAAAAAAAAAAAAAAGGTCATTATTTTTATTTAAAAAATTAAAAAAAACAGTAATTAGTTAAATAATCAAAATCTAAATAACAGTATAAACAAAAATTGTTTATATTAATTTTCGAATAAACGTTAAACGGTGTTATATATTATGAAGCTAAAATATAATATTACATAACTCATAAGTTTACGTGTGAATATATATACGTATACACAGTACACATTTAATTCTTTAAATCACAACAAAATTCAAGAATGCATGTTCGTAGTAAATGGGAACGAATACGTGTATATTATATATTTGTTCACGTATAATGGTATGCATGGTAAAAATAGTACACAGTTAGTCCGACTTGCCAATATTTTCTAAATGTTTTTTCTCTAAAAAGGCCTGCTTTGAGGCTTCCAATTTATCCTTCAGCTGAATATAAAACATAATGTTATTATTTTCCAGCCCTTTTGCAAATGATTTTTCTTCAATTTTTTTTCCAAGTATTGCTATTTTATCATCAAGAAGCTTAATTTTTTCCTCATTCGTAAAAGAGGAATATAATATATGCGCCCTTTGTTTTTGTGTTATATTTTCACCATCTTCCTGAACATTTTCTTCAAACTGTTCTTCATCTTCTCCTAAGAATTCAAATGAATCTTCCACCAATTTTCTGTAAACTTTGTCTACTTTAAAAATTTTAGTATTATCACTTTTTTCGCCCCTTACTTCATACCCTAATTCCTTGTACAAATTACTTGTAGAAATATTACGATTAAATAAATGATCATCAAGAGGGTTATTTTCCTCTATTTTTTTTTTAAAATCCTCTTCATTTGAGTATACACTTTTTTTCTGCAATTTAGCTAGCCAGTAAATATTTTTTTTTTTAATATCAGATTGTCTTTTAAATAGAATAGATTGTGTAACTTTTTTTTCCAGTGATAAACGATCTTTTAAAATAGCTCTTCTTTTTTTATCTTCTAATATTCTATTTCTAATATTTTCTCTTCTTTTTCTTTTATCTTCTTTTGTTTGTAACAATAATTTCAGCTGTTTATCTCTCTCTTCATTTGTAACTTCACTTAATTTATGTAAATATTGTGCTCTGTATATTTTACGTAAATCTCTCATTTGTCTTTCCCACATGTATAATTCACATTGATAAGGAGTAATTCCATTATACATCTTATTATACAGTTGTTGATATACACTTTCATTTGATAATAAAAATTCTAATCTTCTATCTAACACTTCTTTTGTTACCTTTGGGGCTTTTATTACTTCTAAAATTTTCTCTTTATTTCCTGACTTGGCCCTTGGAATTATACGAGGCATACCAATATCACAAAATAATCTTTCTTTTTCTTTTAATCTTACTAGCCTTTTTACTGGGTTGCTGAATGGCCCGATTTTTCTCTGTGGTTTTTCTCGTAATTGCGCTCTTTTGAATTTTCCAAATACTCTCATAAATCTCGACGCGTACAAAACCCTTTGAAAGTTATTCATATAACTCATTGTGTTCTCAAGGGGCCTGCTTTGTACTGCACATGTATTTACATATATGTACACAATTATACATATATCTACATATATATATTTATATAAACGTGTATCTACTTATATCTACTTATATCTACATATATATATTTATATAAACGTGTATCTACTTATATCTACTTATATCTACTTATAACTACTTATATCTACTTATATCTACTTATATCTACATATACATACTTATATCTACATATACCTACTTATATCTACATATACCTACTCATAAATATTTATATACACAGAGGTTATGTCATTTGCATGTATACTATATAAGAGTACATTATAGTATACTGAATTATACTGTACCATATGGTGCCATACCTTATTGTACTATACCATATTATAATATATTACACAATATTATAGGATACTACTTTGAATTATTTATTAAAGAGGAATTGCAATTTTTTGTTGATTAACCAGTTAACTCAGTCTCACATCAGTGAGTAATATAATTCACTGTACATAAGATATATTCATTTTTTTAAAAATTATAAAAATTGTATTTTCTACATTATCATACCATTTTCTGTTATTGTCGGTATATAAGAGTTGTTTCACCATAAGAAGGATGAGCACTCACAATTTTCTTAACTTTTTCAGTTTAAAACTGTTTCCTAAAATTGGATGAATTTATTTTTTATATATTTACATTTCGTGGTTAGTGCATTTGTTGTACTTGTATATTTATATGAAAAATATTTTAGCATTCTCAGCGGTGAACGCGCGAATATACATACATATAAATGCATTAATAGGTATATATACACACATACATAGATATATATATACATACACGAATACATATATGTACATATAACACTAAAGCTTGTTTTTATATATGTAAAATATACGAAAGCCAATACGTCCTTCTCTTAAATCATAATATATATAATAAGCTAACTGTAAATTAGAAATTTTTTTTTTTTTTTTTATACAGTGTATCATATATTCAGTTGCTTAACACTGTGAATAACTAATAAGTCCTTCTTCCGATTTTATCTTCACATATTATTCCTTCCTTACGTCATGTGGTATTGCGCCATCGTACTACTTCATTGTTAAGTCATTACATCGTTATACAAGTACACCTTTACAATATTCCATCTTTTTGCTTTATTTATTTATTTTTTTTTTTTTTGAAGGGAAAATGGTATTGTAAATTTTGTTTCTCATACGTCAAAAAATACATGCACCAATGTACAGCATTAAAAAAACAAATGGAATAACAAGTTTCATATTACACACAAAAAATTATTGCAACAAAACAGCTGCACTTTTGCCTTTAAAAATATTTGCTCATTTATTTGTTTGTTT
This sequence comes from Plasmodium malariae, assembly GCF_900090045.1. NCBI lineage: Eukaryota > Apicomplexa > Aconoidasida > Haemosporida > Plasmodiidae > Plasmodium > Plasmodium malariae. Next base: position 892,195 of record NC_041782.1, read on the forward strand.
TTTCCTCGTTTATTCACATCTCCATTTCTTCGCTTCTTCATTTATTAGTTTTTTTTTTTTTTTTTTTTTTTTTTTTTTTCTTAATTATAGTGCAATCTTACTTCGGAGGTATTTTCAAAATTTCCTTATGTTTTAAATGTTTAGGTTGTCTATTTATTAAGATATTTTAAGTATATTATAAAACAGGTAAAAATAATTTTATTTCATTGTGCATCCTTAGTTTTTCTTTTTTCGTTTTCTCATTATTAAATAAAGACAAAGACATAGCTGAAGGACATTAAATACTTAAAACAAAAAAAAAAAAAAAAATTAAAAATAAAACTATAACTATAACTATAACTATAACAATAGCTATAACTAAAACTAAAACTAAAATTAAAATTATAAAGATGTAACTTTCTGTAAAGAACAAAACTATTCTTTGCATGCCGAAAAAACAAATTGAACTGTGCATCATATTAAGATAGTTCTACATAATTAATATACATATAACACATAACACGTAACGCATAAACATAGTATAAAACGCAGGAAGAAGGAGGAATAAATACAGTATAATTATTTGTTTGAAGTAGTAAAACAGATTAACATATAATCTGCCCCCCTTGAAGCAGACAAAAAAAAAAAAAAAAAAAGGGAGAACAAATATATGCGCAGATAAAGACACACACATAAAATAAAAACATAATAATGAAAAGGCTACTTGTACTTTTTGCTATTTGTATTTTCATAATGTGGACTAATAATGTTAAATCGTCCATATACACAAATTCTAAGAGAAAAAGACATTGGAATTTAATGAAAAGAAACAATTTAAACAATGACAACAGAAGTAATTACAGCTTTCTAATGTTACATAAAGAAAATGATGAAAAAACAAATAATGATAGTAATAATAACACAAAGAAAGAAAAGGAAGGAGACGATAATAATAACAGTAATAATAGTAATAATAGCAATAGTAATAATAATAGCGGTAGTAATAATGTTAGCGGACCCGATAAAAAAAATGCAGAAAGCAATTCTAACGAAAAAAAAAATGAGGAAAATAATGCAAATGAAAAAAAAAACGAGGAAAATAATGCAAATGAAAAGAAACAAGAAGAAGATAATTCAAATGAAAAAAAAAATGAAGAAAATAGTTCTAAACAAACAAATGAATCTTTACCACCAGAAAAAAAAATTAATAAAGATAATTTATTAGAATATGGTACACATGACAAAGATGGAAATTTTATTCCTTCCTATAAAACGTTAACAGATGAAATCCTTTCCATAAATAATTCTTTGGTAATATCATTGAATTGATCATATTAATATATATATATATATATATATATATATATATTATTACACAGCATTAATGCTACAGTAAATGTCTTTATTTATTGAGATAAAAAGTTACGTGGTACTAACTGCTCATTTTCGTATACATATGCACATAATTTGTTAAATGAAATATAATGTACATTTAATAAGTGCTTATTTAGAACAAAAACGAAGGAAAAAACATTCTAAGATGAAGACCAACACATACTATATATTTATATATATATATATATATATACATTTTTTAATTCCACTGCGCAGGAAAGAGCGTCAAATTACCTGAAAATAGGATGCTCACATATTTTGAAGACGTTAGAATTTATACCAGAATCGAAGCTATCCACACAGTATATAAAAGTAGATACGAAAAATGTGTACTTAAAAGATATTAGTACCGAATGTCAAAACATTTTTTTTTCAATAGAAAAATTAACTATGACCATAATTGTCCTTAATTCAAAGTTAAACAAGTTCATATACGTTTCAGATAAGTGATTTCAAAAAAAAAAAAAAAAAAGGAATAAAAAGAGAAAAAATAAGAAAAAACTCGAAGTTTTATATACGTAAGTTAAATTTTGTATCTTAGGCTTTTCCCCTTCTAAATTTTCTTATCATACCTAAGTATACCCTTTTTCTATTAATTATATTTATTTCAAACAGCTTATTCGCTTTTTTGCATGTATCACTACAAGTTTGCACAGATATAGGTATGCGTATATACACACATACATCTCTATATACAGCTTTTTAAAATGCTTCTTTTTCCCACATCCATATGATTCAAATATGCATATGTTTTTGGTGCTAAGAGGTGGATATAACCACTTTTGATTTTTTTTTTTTTTATATTTTTTTGCTTTTGATTTTTTTATTTTTTTTTTTGTTTTTTTTATTTTTTCAAAAAGGTGTATTTAAATTTATTTTTATTATTATTCTTCACTAATTTTTTTTTTTTTTGTATCGATTTATGAAATTATAACTGTTATAGATTTTATATGATTTGAATGAATATTTAGCATTTTCATTCATAATTTTTAAAAAATGCTCAAATATTTGAAGTTAAAATTTTTTCTTTTTTTTTCCCCTTTTTTTGTAATGTCACATTCCTTTAAAAGGTGTATATATGTATATGTACATACGTACATACATATATGCATATGTACATCCTTATACGCATATACTTACTTATTTGAAAATGTACACATTAAAAAATTTCTTATTCGTAAAAAAAAACAAAAGATGTTAAAAAATGGCTAAAAAAAGAGCTAAAGAAAATGAAAAAACACTACAAAATTTTGCAACTTTCCTCAAATATAATAATATATATATATGTATATATGTACATGGCATGTTTATATATGTAAGGCACAGTATATATTCTCAGTTGTATTCTTGTGCATTTTTATTTGCACGTATGTATGTGTAGTCTCATATTTACCTAAAAAAACTGGTGTACTCAAGTTAATGTGTACACATAACGAACGTAGCCTCATGTAAATTATAACTTTCTGCACTTGGAAAATTGTGTACTAAAGGAATAGCAGTTTGTGCATATACATATATATATATATACATATACCTGATACATACATATGTATGACAGAAGAGATGCACCTTTTACTTTTTTTTCGTATGAGGAATAGCTGCTCCATAAAGATTCGGAATTGAAACGAGAAAATGCATACCAGGCTCCAAATCACCGAAACCAGTTGTACCACCAGTATATAACCTTCTATCGTAAGGATGATAACCCAATAATTCTTCTTCTTCTTGTAATTGAAATTTTGCTTCTTCAATATATGGAGCAAGGTAAGGTATATATGGGTCGTAATTTTGTTCTGAGGGGTGTAAATATAGTCTTAGAAAATTTATATGGGTACCCCTTAACATTCTTCTATATCTTTTTATTTGTATATCTTTTGGTAATAAAGAAATTGCTCTTTCAATAACTGGGTCTTTATCGCTGTACATATCATCATACATCAACCCTAAAAACAAGGGAAGAAAGAAGAAAGAAGAAAGAAGAAAAAAAAAAAATAATATAAAATTATTAGAATAAAATAAATAAATGTTATATAATATAAGGAAAAAACAACTGTTATACATCAAACGGTAACCATTACAAATAAATTATTCCTAATCATTCGAATGTTAGATGTTCGTAAATGCTCAATAGTGTCTTTTATTATTATACAGTTCTGAGTTCCTTTTTACTGTTTACAAATTTTGCATCCATACAAAAATGATAAAGTGGAACTCAGCAAAATGAACAATTGGGTATGATATATATATATATGTTTATTTGTGGGTATAAATCTATATATACATAAACAAGTTAACATAATTACACACATATACATAATGAGGGCTTTTCCAATTACCATGCTCTCTTAAAAATTTTGTTGTTGCACAAAATTGCCACCTTTCATATGGAGCTCGGATAAATTTAAAATAAGAAGGAAAAATAAATTTCTTAAAAAGCTCTGTTATTTTGCTAGTTTTTCTCTTAGTAGGTTCATATTCAAATTTTTGAATAGGTTTTGAACCCGATTTTATAATATATTTACAAATTTCTTTATGCAGAGACATCTTTCTTTGTACATATTTATACTTTCAGTTTAACTCATTATTTGAATTTACACTTTATATAAGTACACACAATGATTAGTTAATACTTAATATGTAATACTACGTTATATTTAGTACTAAAAGTAATTCTGAATAAACGGTCGTAGAGTACTGTCAAAAATTGTAATAAAACACTTCATCCAATAAATCTCGATACAATTTCTCCTTTTCCTCTACATATATATATAAGCATTATGTACGTATTTGTTTTATGTATACGTATATACACACCTTTAACATCTCAATAGAATGTTCAAAAACGTTCTGATAAAATTAAATACCAAAAAAATACTGCAGAAAAAAAAAAGGAGAAAAGAAAAATGGAAAATAAAAAATAATAAAAATTAAAAACTGAAAAAAAACAGTATTCTTCAAATATTAAAATAAGCTATTTATATAATGACAACAATGTATTTTAATTATCTCCAAATTTTTTAGCCCTCTTCATAATTCATATTTTTCACAAAACTTCTTTTATTTGTACAAATTTTATTTTTTTACTTAATATGAAAAATAGCACATAATAAATTTCAAAAAAAAAGAAAACTGAAAAATGTATATGTACATACATGCATAGATTTACTTATATATGCATATACGATACACTTTTACTCATTTGCGTAAACAAGTTCGTACATACTGAAATGTTTTAATACAATTCATAGGCAAATAAATTAAAATATTAATTAAAAAAAAAAAAAAAAAAAAAAAAAAATTATGATTGGCTATAATTCGGGGTTACTCTTCTAAATATAAAGTGTTTATTTTGCTTTCTTTTTGAAAATTAAGTTGTACAAAATCTGTAATAAATTGACACATTTCCATATGTTACATACACATGTACATGTAAATATATGAGCATGTGCCCATAATCACGTCCATATGTACATATGCATATTATATAAAACACATTTTGCACATTTTAATCCTATCTGTTATTTTCATTTAGGCATAATCATCTACCTTTTTTCACAATGTCATAATGATGTGTACTGTATTTAATGCCCGTATGTACTTTAAAAACTTTTGATAAATTCCAAAATGCTTTAGTTTGTGCAATTTTTGAAATTGCTATTCCCGATTTTTAAAGAACTATTTATACAACTTATTATATATAAATAGAACATTTTAAAATTATTAAATATGAACAATATATAATATAATGTAAACATAAAATTCGTCCATAGAAAATTTTGTTAATAAAGTTTTATTTTTCTGTATATTTATAAATAACCTTTAATAGGTACAGTTATTAAAATAGCTAAAAAGACGAAATGAATAAAAGAACTTTTGAAAAGCCACAAATTCAGCGCTGTGCATTCTATTGCTATACATATATATATATATATATATATATATATATATATATATATATATATATATATATATATATATATATATATATATGTATGTATATTTATTTGTATATATATGTATATTTATTTATATATATATTTTTTTTATTTTATGGTTCATTCAATGGAAAGTATAGTTAACATTTACGAAAAATTAAAAGCAAAACAGTAAATAAAAAGGATAAAAAAACATTTCAAATAAACAATGAAAAAGAAAAGAAAGGCACACACAAAAACATTTTTTTCTTTGTGTATATTTTGAACAGTTATAAAAATAGGTACCATGTGGTGTTATGTTTTACCGTAAAAGAATACAACTTGTTCAATGGAAGCTGTTTTATTCATAGCACATAATTATGAAAAAAAAAGGACAGATAAAAAGACGTCTAAAAAGACATAAAAAAACAGATAAAACTACCAACACAACAACAGTCAAGGTTCAAATTATTTACCTAATAAAATTTTTCATTTGTCATTTTACATACCTCAGTGGAAAATTTGATGCACATTAACACTAAAATATATGTCTGTCAAGTTACGCAAAATTTTTAGGAACGTAATAAGAAGAAAAATAAAATAATATAAGATATACAGTTGTGAAAGGTTATATAAGTGGCATACATAAAAAAAAAAAGAAAAAATGAAAAGACATTCAATTATGTTAAATTAATAATTTACAATTTTGTTTCCGTTCATAAATATTTACAAATATTTTTACAAATACACTTTCACATAAAAATTTTAACATGGTAAACCTGGTATTTCATACTTAACTACTTTTTGTGTTGGCCGCTTTTTTTTTTTTTTTTTTTTTTTTTTATTGGTTGCTATATGAAAAAAATAAAATGAAGTAACATAAAATGGAGTATGAGTAAAATTAAAATAAAGCAAATTAATAATGAATAATATAAAAATATATGTAATATTACACTAATACGAAAATTGATAACTATATGTTAACTTAGAATTTCAATGTGCAAAATGTATAATTTGTTTTTAAGAGAAAACTACATTTTATGCACTGTGTAACTAGTTTTATACTTTATAGTACTATCCTTCTGTCAATTTTATCAGTACTGCCAATTTTGTTGATTTTAATTAATATGTTTATTCTGCATTTATTTATTCATTCATTTAATTTTTTTTATTTATTTTTTTTTTTAATTAAACTCATAAAAATACTGTATCTGCACTAAATATAAAATAGGCAACGCTTTAAAAATTAAAAATAAAAGGTTAATTTTAACGTTATAATTTTTTGAATTGTCAAAATGCGTGAATTCATATATATGAAAAATGTACTGTTATTTTAAAACTTCGTAGGTAATTAAATTTTCATATATGTTTAGTTATCAAATTTGTATATATAATAAGTAAATGCAAACATATAAGCGCATATGAGGAGATACATATGTACATGTGCATATGCGTAAATGCTGGTATGTGGGTACGGGAGTATGCGGGTATAAGGACATGCGTAAATATGTATATGTGTGTAAATATACGTACATTTATATATACAAGATAACTATAGTTCCAGGCGAAAACATTTTATTGAAAATTCCATCAAAACCTAAACTCTAACTAGGAAAAAGCATTTGTTAAAAAGATGCGTCCTCAAAGGTTCATATTTTTAAACTTCTTTAATCCCTCTTCATTAACTAAACATAAGTGATCAAGGTCCCTAAATATTTCATTATAATCTAAGCTATATCCTACAACAAAAGCATCTGGTATAGAGAACCCAACGAAGTCTGCCTTAAAGCCATTCCACAAAGGTGTTCTTTTAATAAATAAGCAAGTAACTGCAACTGTTTTAACTTCAAACTTTTTTAAATATTCACAAAATTTTAACAATGTTTTACCTGTATCTATTATATCTTCTACAATTAAAACATGTTTATCTTTTAAACAAGATAAGTCCTCACTCACTATTTCAAGTCTATCCGACGAATGATCATTAGAATACGATTTAACACGTACATAATGTTCAATATATAAGTGTTTTGGTGATTCACTCGAACTGTAATTATGAATTCTATTTAAATATTTTAAGAGAGCACTAAAGAATCCTCTTGACCCTTTCAATAAGCAAATCACATGAAACTCCTCGTTTCTATATACCCTTTTTATATCAAAAGCTAATTTTTCTATTCTATTTTTTAAAATTCCATTTGGAATTAACACTTTCGTCAGATAGCTCTACGAATACAAAAAACATCCATGTACCATATGAGAACCAGAAACTATGCATATGTATATATATATGTGCGTATATATGTATGTATATATGTATGTATATATGTATGTATATATGTATGTATGTACGTATGTATGTATGTACGTATGTATGTATGTATGTACGTATGTATGTATGTATGTACGTATGTATGTATATATGTATGTATATTTGTATGTATATATGTATGTATATTTGTATGTATATATGTACGTATGAACGATGTAATATATGAGGGTAGGTAAAAATTTGGTATAATGCAAAGTTATACTTCCATTCGAATGTTCTAATAAATTTCATTCGTAGTTTTGTTTTTACTTTATAGTGAACAGGCACTAAAAAGGTATCAATATCGTAACCATCATCATCCTTTATGTAAATTGGGTCGAGTGCATCTTCTCCTGCTCCTGGACTATAAAGAAAACATGTATTTTTCCATTGTAACAATAACACATCACAAAAGTACAAACACAAATACGTCAAATAGATGAAAAATACATATAGAGGTGTTAACATGTATAAGGGTATATACATATATATAAACATACATATGTACATAAACGTTTGTTCATAAGCATACATGTGTAATTCAAAAAACGCACATATTAGGTACAGATATGTCCATGAAAAGTGTTTAAAACAATAATCTTTTCATAAACATTATTTTTTTTAATTTGTGCTTTACACCGAATGAAACTAATAAAATAAATAGAAACACATTAAAAAAATGAATAAAAAATAAGTAATAAGTACATGTACAATACTAAAAAAATAAGAATAAATAAGTAATAAATGCGTAATATGCACATGTAAAATGCTGAAAAAATGCAGAATAAATACGTACTAAATGTATAATATATATTTATAAAATACAAAATACGTACATAATTTTTCTTTTATCATTTTTTCTCTATTTTTTTCTGTACTTATTTGGAATTTTCATCTTCATTTTTTTCTCTTTTTTTGATATGAACTTGGGTGGGAAAACCTATTATATGAATATATTCAATTTTTTATAGATACTTGACAGTGAAATGTTATCTTAAAAGAAGCCAATAATTTCTATTATATTATGCAATAATGCCTTTTACATTTTGTGATTTTATGTAAAATTACATATATATATCTATGTAGGAATATATTATATATATATATATATGTGCTTACGAATATAATAGTTATTGTATAATTATATATCTGTGTACGAATATAAAATATAAAATATATAATATATATTATATATGTTTTAAAAACTTCGTAGGAATTTACTTCTTTAATATCGTGCGTTCTTAAATTTAAATGAAATTTAAAAACATACAAAATAATATAAGAAAATAAAAAAGGACACAAATTTAAATGATATTTTCAAAATACAGCAATTTACTTATTTTGAATTTTTACTTCAAAATATAAAAATAATAAATGTAATTAATAAAAGGGTATTCATATGATATATTTACGTATTCTAGCTCTTAATTACTTTGTGGTTTATTACGACAAAAAGTAATATGAAAAAATAATTTTTTTTAGCGAAACAATTTTTTTTTTTTTTTTTTTTTTTTTTTAAAACAAATTTCTCGATTTCAGAAATAAATTAATTTATTAAATGTCAACTTCAAAAAAAAATATTTCTTATGTATTCTCAAGGTGTATAAATTTGCACATAAATATTTATGTAAAAATCCTATGTTGAAGGAGGTACTAATAATTGCATTCATATATTATTGTTCTTTCATATTTTTTCTTTTGTCATCTATAAATTCTATTTTATATGTTCCTTCTGAACAGTAAATATCGCTTCTTTGTTATGAAAAAAATTACTTTTATTGTATATTTTTTTAATTAATTTGTATATTATTAGTGACATTCTATATGTAAAAACTACCATACCATATAGTAACTCCATAAAAAAGTGTAATACTACTAACACATTACTTTTCATACTGTTATAATAAAAGAATGCATACGGGGCTGTAGCATGCGAAACATCACTCTAGCATAACTTGCCAATAAAAAAATAAGTATTGTAGGTAGTAGTGAATAACCAATTTTTGTAAATTACCTTGAACTTTTAAGAAAATAGAAAAAAAATTTTAAAAGGTAAAACAATAGAATGGAAAAAGAACGTGTAAATTTTAAAAGAACAAAAAGCAAATAAACGATTTTACATATTTTTCGAGTGTATAACCCTAACTTATATATTAGAGTTATTATATACGTATTATAGTAAAATGGATAAACTGCCTCTCGTTCTTATGAAAACCTTCCAAAGAATACTGTAGTATTATTTGTTTTGATGAGCATAATTAGGTAGCAGCTTTTTTGATATCGAAACAGTGCCTATATCGATTGTTATGTTTTAATGGTTTTAAAGATTCTTTTTTTTTTTTTTTTAAATTAATCATTCACATTTGAATATAAATGCGAGTTACAATGAATCTACATGACGAAGGGAAAAAAAAAGAACAAAATAACAAAATTGTTTTTAAAGGCTAAACAAACTGTCAAAAAAGAGCATAGGCTTTTTGCATGTTTGCTTATAAATTTTTACTGGTACTTTTGTTCTTGCATTTTGGAAAGAACTGTTATATATATAATTGCAAATATATGTAACTGCATATATATATTCGCATGTGTGCATGTATAGGAACGTATATGTATATGCGTCCATGTATGTATGTATACTTGCGCTATAACTGTGCGCACTAAATTCAATTTAAATGGTGAAGAATTTCCATTTTGCGTGTGCCCATTTTGTGTAAATCCATTTTAACATTTTTTAATATTGAACTTGTGCGGCTGCATGAACACTGGCAAAACTTCATTTATTAGTGCGTCAATCTCTTTTTTCGCTTCTTCGTAATTGCCCCTTGAAATTTCACTGTACCATTTGACCTTGGGCTCCGTTCCACTGGCCCTTATTGTAAGTACAGCTGTATTTTCAAAATGCAGTGTAATATTTTGAGAATCTGGTGTAGGTGCAATTAATGATTTTTTATCATGAGTTGTAGAATCATACCCTGTCGTTAAATCTCTAATACGTACAATTTTATAAGAACCTAGTGATGTTTTATAAGACCCATTAGATCTAAACTCATTAAATATACTAACAATATCATTTGGATCTAAAACAGTGTAGTATCCATTATTACTTACAAAGTAACCTATTTCTTTTCTAACAATTTCTAAGTAATCATGAAACGTTAAATTATTTTCATATAAATATACTGCTATTTCTATCCAATAAGCTAAAGCTGATATTCCACACTTGTCCATTACATGACGTGTTAAGGCATGTCCTAAAGCTTCTTCATAACAGTATAGTGTAGTATAATTCTTATCATTATATTCTATAGCCTTATTAATTAACCATTTAAAGCCTGTTAAAGTTTCATCGTATCTATATCCATATGTTTCGCATAATTTCTTTAACATTCTGGAACAAACAACAGTACAAATAAAAACATGTTTTGATTTATCTATATTTTTTTTTTCATTTTGTTTCATTAAATGATAAGCAAAGATAATTCCTAATTCATCCCCAGAAAAAACATACCATTTGTTATTAAATTTTTCCGCACAAGCAAACCTATCTGCATCTGGATCATTTGCAACTACTATAGGACTATTGACAAGGTCAGCTAACTGCATAGATAAATCAAGAGCACCTTTTTCTTCTGGATTTGGAAATGTAACAGTAGAAAAATCGGCATCAGGTAAAGCTTGTAGAGGTACTGTAAGTAAATTATTAAAACCAACTATGTGCATAATACCTTGTACAAATTTCCTACCAATTCCATGCATAGGTGAATATACTATAACAAGTTTTGTACGTGAATTACGATAACAATTAAAATTAAACTCATTTTTCATATCAGACATAAACGAATCATACATTTCGAAATAAATATCTTCAACTAATGAAGTATCTTTTAAATAAAATTCTTCATTTAAATATTCATATATTCCACACCATGGATTTAAATTATTTAATATACACTCTGAGATAAGTTTGTCTACAGGAGGTATTATCTGTGCCCCATTTGCTGCATATACTTTATAACCATTATCTAATTTAGGATTATGGGAAGCTGTTACCATAACACCACATAAACAATTTTTTTTTAAATTAGAATAACATAAAATAGGTGTAGCAACTGTTTGACCAAATAAATATACTCGAAATCCTTTAGATAAACAAACTGCTGCAGCGACATGTGCAAAGGATTCTGAATGATATCTTCCATCAAATCCAAAAATGATACCTCTGTTTTTACATAAATTCAATCCGTAGGTATTAATTAAATATGTACATAATCCTTGAGTTGTCTGCATTATAGTTACTACGTTCATTGCATTAAAACCTACTCCCATTTTACCCCTTAAACCAGCTGTACCAAAATTTAGCCTATTTAGAAATAATTTTTTTAATTCATCCTCATTGTATTTATTTATAACTTCTTCAGTTTTATCAACTAAATACTTTGGCTTTTTAAACACATCCCATAAATTCAGCATTGTTGCCAATTCCTCACTATTTGTCCTATCCATTTCGAGCTTTTCTATTTATTTAAAAGCTTTGCAAAAAAAAAAAAAAAAAAGCATAAAATAAAATAAACTTACAAAATATACTACCAAAATAGAAACGGACAAAATATGGATACATAAAAAATATCCTTGTTAAAAGTACTACAACCAAAATATAGGCAAACCGATGGGTGGAAAAGCAATAAGAATGACTTAATTCAATTTACGAATTTTTTTCTCAAAAAAATAAAAGTATGTAAAATTTTTTGAAATATATATCAAGTTGGAATAAATAAAATAAAAAAAAAAAAAAACTTCAATTAACGAATTATAAGCTTTCGCTTAGTAAATAAGGGCTATTAATTAATAAGGCTTGGTGAGTAAAAGGAAAAAAAATAAAAAGTACCACACAGACATGAAAAAATTAAACGAAATGGAGGCTTCCAACTAATATGAGCGGTAAATAAGATATATTGCATATATATGGGCATATATGTACAAGTGCACATAAATACATACATATATGCACCCTACATAAATAAGTATATATATGCGGCCTATATAAATACATACATACATACGGACATATATAATTATGTGCACATGTACTACATGCTTATATACTCGTGTATATACATATATGTATGCTTAGGAATGTCAAATGGATAAAATAATACAAAAAAAAAAAAAAAAAAAAAGGAAGGAAATGCTAAATAATTCAACGTTAATTACTGATATAGAAATTTCGCATGCAGAGCTGAGGTGATAAAACAGTTTTACATTCCTATTTACTATTTTAGCATATGTAATTTCGTTCAAAAAAACATTATTATGTTTATATTCATTATCCATTCTAGAAGTTAATATATTTTTAATTGTTTTATTTTATTCACTTTTAAATTAAATTATGATTTATTGAGAAAGTCGTACAACAAAAAGTATGACAAGCATGCATACTTTTTGTAGAAATACTCTATTTAACATTGATATTTTATAAAAGTTATAGTGCTTAGAATTACGTTCACTACTAGCATGATATAAAAAACAACATATATACGTATACGCACAAAAAGATATAACCATACACGCACGCACACACACACACACAAACACCCATGCACATAGTTAATGCTAATGTTTATACATATGCATGTGCACAAATAATGATGTCCATACAAATGTATAAGCATAGATTTAAATGGGGGAAATATAATGGCAGTTTTTCATCTACTCTTAATGCTATTACATTAAACTAAATTAAGTTTAAAATTATCGGGAAATGATCTACTATACGTCAAGGTGTTTAAATTTTTTCATGCATTAAATGCGGTATGTACCTATATATATTATATATGTATATTTGTATGTATGTATGTATGTATGTATGTATGTATGTATGTATGTATGTATGTATGTATGTATGTATGTATGTATGTATGTATGTATGTATGTATGTATGTATGTATGTATGTATGTATGTATGTATGTATGTATGTATGTATGTATGTATGTATGTATGTATGTATACGTATATACAAATATATTTATTTTTCTTTTTTTTCCAATTTTCTTGAATTATAAATCTATACAGTTGTGCGTTACATAGGTACACATATGTCTATAAAATACTTATAATTCTTCTCGGTATTTCCAACAATGAATCAACTGAAGTATATTAATATAAATAACAAAAGTGTTACTCAGCCCTTATATTTTAATTGCATGCATTTCATCGTTACTTCCCTTCTTTTTATTTCTTTCTTTCTAATTTTTACTTAATACAAGGAAAATGTTTATGTTCTAATAGTTTTCAAAAAAAAAAAAAAAAAAAAAAAAATATATATATATATATATATATTCTCAAAAACGATCCTTTTTGTCATAATTTTATGGTTCTATATGCTTGCAGGAATAAACCAACGAAAAAAAAAAAAATAAAATATTCTTACCGGTGTTATAAATATACGTTTATACATTATATTACAATAAAATACATTGTGTAATATTCGGAATAGTTAACTTAAATTAACCTAAAAACTATTTTGGTTATACACAAACTTCCATTCTTATTGAGAAGAATGTAAAACAAAAAAAAAAAAAAAAATATGTATTCATTTTAAAATGTCCTTCTAAAAACTTTCTAATAGTTCGTATATATGTTCTTTTTTTTTAAAATTTTAGGGAGTTTAATTATGCATTACGCATATAACTTTTAACAAATTATAATTTGGTGATACATTGTAAATGATATTTAACAGTAACGAATATATATATATATATATATATACGATCTATCCGTTTTACTTTTACTTTTACTTTTTTTTTTTTTTTTAATCTTTTTAGCAAAATTTCCTTTGCGTTATTATTAAAATGTGAATAATTTTCTTATACTGAAAAGAAGTACACGTCCTTTGATATTTTCGGCAATACTTTTAATGTTAATTCTATTCTCAACTACATATCTAAGCCGATTAATGGAAAACTTTATGTACTATACATTTATAGCTTAATATTCTACCCCTTCGATATAAGTAAGTAGTTCCATGGTATCTTAAATTCCATCAGCAGGAAGTAAATCCTTGGACAACAACGTACAACTAGAATACATATTTTTACGGGCACATATATATATGTACATACGTATATATATAAACATGTACGCAAATGCGCTAAAAATAAATATTCATTATTAACAGTGCTATTTTGAGAATACTCATGATTTGTTTATAAAAGGTGATAGTGTAAAAAGTTAATATCGGAGGGGTAGACCACCTCTGTTAAGTACAAAAGGTAGAGCAAAATTTTAATAAATTCCAAAATTTACACAATTACATTGTTTTATTGCTAATACTGCTAAGCCGCTATCTTTAAATGCTTAACGAAGTTGGGCTAAAATGGTAAAGGATTTCTTTTATGAAAATTATGATCGAAAGTTTACGAATTAAAGGTGAAAGGCGAAAGGCAGGGGAAAAATAGGGAAGATAAAGACTGATGAGCATAAAAAAAAAGGAAAAAATGAATGGTAATGGAAAAAGAATATAATTATGTAAAATGGTAAAAGACCAAATTTATGAGGAATTGAAATGGGCCAAAAAGAAAAGGAACGGGATAGGTATAAACCAGATGGGATAAAATAGGGCTACCACCACAGCGCTAGGCTTATAATGATTTAAAAATTGTAGACTATTTAATTCAAGGCATTTATAAGCTTAGAAATTTTTTTCATAGATATTATACTAAAGGTATTATGAGAATTATAGAAAGAATTATATACATTGAATAGAGCACATAAATGACCGCTTCATCTTTTTCTTCACCATTTATTGTTTGCTATTTTTTTTTTTTTTTTTTTTTTTTCTCATTTCTCGTATTTATTCAAATTCAATAGTTGATGGGGGCTTAGAAGAAATGTCGTATAGAATTCTGTTGACACCTTTCACTTCACTCACTATATGTGTTGATATTTTCTCCAGAATATCATAAGGAATTTTATACCAGTTAGCCGTCATGAAAGAGGATGTTTTAACTGCTCTTAAGGCACAAACGTAATCATATGATCTTGCATCTCCTCGTACACCCACAGATCTTGTAGACAGTAGTACAGCAAAAGCTTGACTAATATCATTATATAAATTATACGATTTCAAATCGTTTATAAAAATATCATCAACTTCTCTTAATATATTTAGTTTATGTTTATCTATTTCTCCAATAACACGTATAGCTAAACCTGGACCAGGAAATGGATGTCTGTTAGTAATTTCTGGAGGCAAATTTAATTCTTGCGATAATTTTTTAACATCATCTTTAAACAGGTATTTAAAAGGTTCGAATAATTTGAACTTCAAATTTTTTGGTAATCCCCCTACGTTATGATGTGTCTTAATAGTATCTGACAAATTTTTTGAACATTTACTTTCTATGATATCAGGATATAAGGTCCCTTGTAATAAAAATGTTTTTTCAATATTTATATTCAAATTATTTACTGCTTTTTCAAATTCATCAATAAATAGTTTTCCAATAATTTTTCTTTTCTGTTCTGGGTCTGTAATTCCTTTTAAATTATTTAAAAAAATTTCGGAAGCATCAATTTTGGTTAAGTTCATACCAGGAAATAATTTTTTTAAAAAAGTATAAACCTTTTCTCCTTCATTTTTTCTTAATAATCCATTATCTATAAAAAATCCAAAAAATCGATCTTTAAATATTTTATGTGTAAAAGCTGCAGCAACAGTACTATCAATTCCACCAGACATGGCAGCAATAACATAATGATCATGTGCATATTTTTTTATATTGTTAAATTCCATTTCGTGATATCTAATTGGGTCAAATGTTTTTGTACATTTACATATTTTGTACGCAAAATTATAAAACATCTGATCCCCATCTACTGACTCATATACCTCTGGATGATACTGAACACCATATATATTATATTCTTTATTGTATATGGCACATACCAAACAATTTTCACTTGAATTTACTATGTAAAAACTCTCAGGAATTTTTGTTACCTCTTCCGTATGATTCATCCATACTGTCGTTGTGCCTTTATTTTTTATATCATCAAATAAAACACATGTACTATTATTTTCAAGTAATTTAAACTTGTTATACTTTTCCTCACTGGAAGAAGTTTCTTGTCCTATTATATTTATCTCATAACTACCATATTCAGAATTTTTAGATTTTTTCACTTCACCATTCATTTGTACAGCTATTTCTTGCATACCATAACAAATAGCAAAAATTGGAATTTTCTTTTTCAAAAAGTATTTTAGAACTTCTTTTTTTAAATGTGGTGCCCCTTCTTCATTAACAGAGTAAGGTCCCCCTGATAAGATAACTCCTTTTACATTTAAACTCTCAACATCCTTCAAATCTATATTGTAGTCCCTTGCTTCACTAAAAATTTTTATATTATTTAATCGCTTTACTATTAAATGAAAATACTGCGAACCAAAGTTCAGAACTAGTATTGTATCGCACGCGTCCTCCCCCATTATGCATACGTCGTATATTATAAGGTAGATTTGAATTTTTATATTTACGTAATTGTGTACGTAATTGTGTACGTAATTGTGTACGTAATTGTGTACGTAATTGTATATGTAATTGTGTATGTAATTGTGTATGTAATTGTGTATGTAATTGTGTATGTAATTGTGTACGCAATTGTGTACGTTACTATGTATGTGTGTGCATACCTGTTTATCCCCGTACTTATGTATGTATTTACGTTACTATACGGTAGGATCGCTTTTTAACTAAATTTTTGGCGAATAGAAAACAAATCTCCGAATTTCACAAAAATTTAATTACCTTTCTACAAAATTATTTTATTATAAAAAAATTATCTTTTATTTTTTATGAAGTATAGTAAATATAATCAGTGAAATGGCATAAAGATTTCTAACATACATGCATAAAGCGAGACAAATTTCATGTTTTTCAGATGTATCTTAAATATGATAAATAAGATGCATTAAATTAGTCAAAAAAAAAAAAAAAAAGAGGCAATAAAATGATTGAAAAAAAAGTAAAAAAAAAAAAAAAAAAAAAAATTCTGTATGAATAAAGAAAATTTTTTTAACTTAATATTGCTTTAAAATAATAGAAAAACACAAAATAAAAAAATTATAAGAAATGAATAAAAATTACTATCTCCTATAATCCTGAATACATAGTTTAATTTTATTTTTGAATCGATTTCAATATTTTTATTTTAAATAAACAAATTTAAGCAGCTTTATAACGTATACTATTAATAAAAAAAAAAAAAAAAAAGAAAGGTAAATAACCTATAAATAATTATATTACACACGCGCTTAACTTTAGTATGATACATTACAGGTGTACTCGTGTTAATATTTACATTATTATTTATATATATTAATATTATAAATTGAGTCTACTTAAAAAATAACTTGCCTTTTTTTTAATATATGCTACATATATATTGTGCTGTCCTAATTTAACATCACTCAGTACAGGAAACTAAAAACGACGTGAAAATTTTGTAATTTTAATCTATTTTTTTAGATAATTTTTTATAAATACATCATCCATGTGCTTTAGAAACATATATTTTATATGTACATGTAAATACAACAACCGAGTGACTCTGTACTCCCATTGTTTTTTTATCATTCTTTCGTTTTTTTCGTTTTCCAAAAGAAAACATACTCTAATGAGGTAAAAGAGGTTAATCTTGCTAATATTTCTTATATAAATAATATATATATATGTATATTCAAAAACACATATATTTTGTAGTAAATTAAAACATAAAAAATCCACTTTCAAATACTTTTTAAATATATGCGAATGTTTCTTTTATTTTCTCTGGTCTTTTAAATTATTTTTAAACGAAAAGGAAAGCGTAACAGCAAAGACACGTGAAAAAATAAAGCAAGAAAATAATTATTTTTTTTTATTCAAAAATATTAAAAAAAAAAAAAAAAGCCTTTATATATACATTTTTATATTTAGTATTTTATCTCTATTTTAAATTTGCCTTATATTCCTATTTTGTCATTTTTTTTTTTATTAAAAACAAAATAAAAATACGAATCATAAAACGTAAACTTTATGTTAGGATATCCAAAATAGGGTCTTTTCCTATTTCCTAAAATTTTATACCACTTAAAAAGTAATATTTTATTATACAAGATATATAATTAGATAACAGTAAAAAAAAAATTACAAAAAAACAAAAGAATGTATGGAAAAATAGGACATTGTTCTTTTTGGTACCTAATATTTTTAATATTTATTTTTTTTCTTTTTCATTTATATATCGAAAAGGAAAGAATGATAATAACAACATTATATATGCCCCTGGACTGTGTCTTCATATATATATGTGAAGTATTTATATCAAAAAAAAAGAAAAAAAATGAGCGATGTTGTGTATATAACATGTTCATATATAAAATATATATATATAAATGTAATTACATGTAAAAATAATATAATATGTAGACCCTAATTAGGGAATACTAAAGTTTACCAACTCTTGAACTATTTAAGTTCCAATGAAAATACAAAGACATACTAAAAGAGTAAAAAAAACCCGTGGGTTAATCTTTTAAAAAGGAGTAAATTGTAAAACTGTTATTCCATATAAGTCGAAAAAAAAACAAAGAAAAAGAAAAACAAAGATAAACAAAGATAAACAAAGATAAAAACAAAAATAAAAATAAAAACGAGAATAAAAACAAGAATAAAAACATGAATAAAAACATGAATAAAAACAAGAATAAAAACAATAATAAAAGCAAAAATAAAAACAAAAATAAAAGCAAGAACTAAAATAGAAAATTAACGTATATAGAAAAAAAATATAAACAGTAGCATGCAAAAAGCAATATACAAGAAGAATAAAGGATATGCAAATAAAAGCAATCAAATATCATAAAACCGGCAAAAAACAAAAAACAGGTCAAATACATAAAACAAAAAAAAAACATAAAAATAACAAAAAACAGGAAACAAAAAATAAATTACAGATTACAAATTACAAATAATAAAAAATTACAATTAAAAAATAACAAAAAACTTAAAACGTGGAAGGTGGAAGGTTATATAAAAAAATAAAATAAAAAAAAATAAGAAAAAAAAGAAAATATAAAAAGTTGTCATGCTCTTAAAAATACTGAAATTTTTTATAAAATATGAATGTAAAATATTATATATATATCTAATATGTTAGTATCATTTTGCAATGATTGCAAAGTTGAAAAATACTATGCATAAATTTAAAACAGTGAGAATTTATTGAAAACAAAAAATTTAAAATATTAGCCGCAGAAAAGGGCGCTTATTTATTTAAATTTTTTCAGAAAAAAAAAAAGTAATAAAATAATATGATTGATAATATGGGGAAAATATAATATCTCTTTTCTTTTTTTGTTATTTCTTTTAACTGTTACTATAACATATATATATATATAATAATAATAATAATAATAATAATAAAAATAATAATACTAAGACTAATAATAATAATAATAATAATAACAATAATAATAATAATAATAATAATAATAATAATAATAATAATAATAATAATAATAATAATAATAATAATAATGAATTGATTATATTGTAAAATTTTTTTATATTTTTATACTCATTATTATGATATAAAAAGGGGCTTCTTCCCATATTTGTTGCATCCCTTGTTCTCTACATCACGTGTTCGTTATATTGCTTGTTTGTTATATCGCTTATTTGTTATAGCGCTTGTTTGTTATATTACTTGTTCGTTATATTTCTTGTTTGCTGTATCACGTGTTTGATATATCACTTGTTCATTATATTACTTGTTCGTCATATTACTCGTTCGTTACATTCCTTGTTTTCTATTTCCGCTTGCGTTTTCTGTACCTCACTTCTGCCCCATTTATTTTTTATTGTGTAATTATTTTACAAGTTCCGATTATTCTATTTAAAATGATGTGAATTAGTCCAAATTCAGTTATATAACTATGAAATCTTTACGTAAATTGTGTCAAGTACTTATCTTTTTTGTTTTTTCAATTCTAAATTCCTTTATCTTAATGGATAAGACTAAAATATATTTACCGGAAAATGTAGTACTACCTTGTAAATTAAAATGGACTGTAGATAACAATACAGTAGTTAGCTCTAATCAAATAATTGCTTTTATAATTGAAACAAAAAATCAAGATATAAGTGGTGATAATAATATTAATAATAATGATACACTTCATAACAATGAAGGAACAAATTCCTTAAAAAATGAAAACTATATTGACATTAACAAAGGGGATAATACTACTACATACAGCAGTAAGCATGAGCATGTGTTTGATATGAAGAATATCCCTATTTTTAAATATGACAAAACAAGTACCGATTTATATGAAAGTTGCATTAATTTATATCGTACTGATTTAAATAATAAAAAAAATGATAACTCAAGTGACCATTCAAATGACCAGGAAAATTATAAACCAGATAATATTTATAATACATTCAGTTGTTTAAGCAACACTCAAAATAATTGCTTAAACAATGGTAATAATTTTCCTAACGAAATGTATAACAAAGGAGAAAATGCCCCAAATGAAAATAATAATAACCTTGAAAAATTACATATAAATCTTAATAACTCAAAAGACAAACAACTGAACATAAATGATACAATAAAAGAAAAAAAAATTCTTATAAATTCTATTCTGGATGGAAGGAGAAATTGTGAAATAAAAAAAAATAACTATATTCCCTTACGGAGTAATTATTGTGGTAGAATAAATATTATAAAAAGTAATTCAAGTCCAGAAAAAGGGGAATTTATATGTATTAACGATTCAAGTGAAGCATTATGTGAAATAAATGATATAAAATGTAAACATGAAGTAATATTCTCAGGTTTATGTACCAATTGCTTTTTAAGTCAGGAGGAAATTGAAGCTAATTATAATGTTAATAATAATAATAAAGATGTAACTTATGTTATATCCCCAGGTTTTTTAACAAATATAAAAGATTTATATATAAATGCAGAGAAAGCTATGGAGTTGGAAAAAGAAAGAATAAAGAATTTAATTCAAAACAAAAAACTTTGCCTAGTTTTAGATCTAGATAATACACTTCTACATGCATCATTTTCTGTTCTATCAGTTAATGTGAATAATGAAGTAATAGACATTACCACTGAACTTGGTGAAGAAATAGCATCTGAAGAAAATTCTGTACAATCAAAATATAATCAAGATTTCCAAGGAATAAGATTTTTTGATTATGAAAAAAACAAAGATTCGTTACTCCGTGGAAAGGCAAACAGTAAGAAAGAAGATAATGTAAACGCCAAAAATTATTTGGACGTTAATGTTAGCAGTAGTAGCGGTAATAGCAGTAGTAGCGGCACAAGTAGTAGTAGTAACACCAATGAAAGATCGGATAACGCTGAAATGCATTCATCTGATAAATCGACTGATCGAACAAGCCATCAAAACAATGAAATAAGTGACGAACACATGTACTCCTTTTTTTACGGGAAAAAGGGAAATGAACTGGATGAGAACAACAAATATGAAGATATACAATCAAGTTATGAAAATTATTGCGATTTTTTAACAAAAATGAATACAGTGAATTTATTTAAACATAACGGAAAGTTTATACACTACGAAGATTTAAAGGACGAAAATGTCAAAAAAAAAATTGAAAAAATAGAATCATGTATATTAAAAGTAAATACAAAACATCCAAAAGGATCTTATACTGTATACTATAAATTAAGACCAGGGGTAATTGAATTTTTACAAAAAATGAGTGAAAAATTTGAATTATATTTGTATACTATGGGAACAGCAGAACATGCAAAATCTTGCCTATTCTTATTAGATCCTCTTAGAAATTTTTTTGGAAATAGAGTATTTTCAAGAAAAGATTGTGAAAATGGTTTAAAACATTTAAATAGAATTCTTCCTACTTATCGTAGTATATCAATTTGTGTTGATGATAGTGATTATATATGGAAAGAGAATAGCTCATGTATTAAGGTACATGCGTATAACTATTTTCCTGAAATTAATTTTTTTGAAGATATAAAAAGAAAACCCTATTACTTGACAAAGTTTTTTGCTTTCGCTCAGTCTTTTTTAAATTTCTCCACAAGTCTTTATCGATTTATTAATTTTAAATGTAATGAACATGAAGAAATGAAGATGTATGGAGGAGGAAAATTGCGTGGTCCCACAAATTCCCTTTCCAATGTGATGCTGAATTTAGAAACAAAAGAGAAGCTAAAACAAAATAAAATGAATGGAGGAGGAATAGTTTGTAAAAATGCAGAAACAGATAACAATAAAAACATAAGTAGTACACAATCGCATCAGATAAATGAAAATAATTTTAGTGCAAAAGATGCGCAAACAAAAAGTGTAAACAATGAAAATTCTTCAACTCTACAAAATTATAATTTAATAAATGAGAGTAATAATAATAAAGAATCAGCACAACCAAGTGAAGAGATTCTTATTGATGTCGACAAAGAATTTCAAACAGACAGTGAACCTGATGAACAAGCTAATCCCAATTTAAATAATTCCAATCAGTTAAATAAGCAAAGTGGTGATAATACGGTTGATCCAATCATTGATCAACCCAATCATAGTATAGATGATAATGATAATATATTAAAACAAAATAATAATGAATATAATGAAAACACACAAATACAAATTAGTGAAGATGAAAAAGACAATGTAAATAATAGAGAAAAACATGTGAATAATAGTTATAAATTATTTACATGCAATGAAAGTAGTAGTAATCAGTTAATAAGTAACATGACTGAGAATAATAATT
Source organism: Plasmodium malariae (assembly GCF_900090045.1). Lineage (NCBI taxonomy): Eukaryota > Apicomplexa > Aconoidasida > Haemosporida > Plasmodiidae > Plasmodium > Plasmodium malariae. The sequence goes on from NC_041782.1 coordinate 915,622, forward strand.
CTGATACTATGAGTAAGAGTAATTATTTTAACATAGACGAAAAAAGCAATTCTTTTGTTAGTTCAGATGGTTCAAATGTTAAGGAAGATAATAGTTCATTATATCATAATGACGATGGATCCTTTTCCCCTCCCGATTGTGAAAAATATGATCATATAGAATTAGAAGTAGGTAATAATGGTACTGTAAAAAATAAATCATCATCCTTACATAATGAGAAAGGTACAAACTTTGAAGAAGAGGAAAATACAAACAAGGATACAAATAATAATAATAATAGTGACAACGATAACGACAATGATGATGATATTGATAATGATAATGATAATGATAATGATAATGATAACGATAACGATGACGATAACGATAATGATAACGATAATGATAATGATAATGACAGTGAAAATGATAGTAATTCTGAAAATGCAAAGGGAACAAATGTTCGTAAAGATATAAATAAAAAGAAACTTAAAAAAAAAAAAAAATCCAAGAAAAAAAAAAATACGAAAAAGGAAAGCACACAAAAGGATAATTCAAAGGCTAACAATTTTGATATGAAGCTTTTATTGGAATCCTTAAAAAAGTATTTAACTATTGAAGACGATATTATATACAAGTATATATCGAAAAAGAACTTTAAGAAATATGACGCTTATGTGTTAAAATTTATGAATAATTATATTAAGGAAAAACGATCTAAGGAAAGAAGTGAAGAAGAGGAATCAAGAAGAGAGAGAAAAGTAATAACAATGCAAGAAATAAATGAAGCAGAACATGAGGAAGGAGGGGAGGAGCACATAGATAAAATTGATTATCATGTGAAAGAAATAGATGAGGCAAAACAAGCAGATACAGATAAAAATTGCCCTGAAAATTTAAATGAAGAAGAAAAGAAAATAAATAAGGAAAAATCTTTTGATCTTTTACATTGGCCGAATATTTTTAAAAAGGTAGGAAAAAAAATAAAAAAAACAAAAGTGAAAAAACGAAACCCGCATGATAATATAAATAAGAAGGATAATTTAAACGTGGGAAGTTCAAAAGGGAGAAATAATTTTGGTGAAAATTTTTCCACGAATACAAAAAATAATGAATTATATAAGGTAATAAAAAAAACAAATGAAAATGTATATTATGAAAGTTTTTTAATACCAAAAAATTTAAAAGAATCAAATTTTAGAGATAATGACAAACAGCTGTATTACTTAACTACCCTTTTACAAGAAGTGCATGATATTTTTTTTAAAATTTTTGATAATTTCAAAACACATAAAATGATTGAAAAGAATGAAGAGGACCAGATATACAATTATTTTTTACGATATCCTGTCGTTAGAACAATACTAAAAGAATTACGCAAGCAAGTTCTAAAGGGTAAGGAAAAAATATAAATGTCCGCTGTATATTTATATAAAATACAAATTTTAAATGCTATGTGTTCATATGCCTGGACATTTATAGCGTCTCATGTATAATACATGACCTTCATATATTTCTCCTGGCATAGTCACTGACGAGTACATGTACACGTATATGTATATTTGTTATGCATGTCTATGCACACCACTTAAGTATGTATGAATGTGTGATCACATACATGTTTTTCTGCTTTTCATATTTTTGCTAGATTGCGTCTTTAACGTATCCTTATTGCCCGTAGAAATACAAAGAAGCGATTTTATGGATTGTATATTGAAACTTGGGGGGACAATAAATAATGATAAATATACGCACGTATTAACAATAAATAATATAGAAAATGATGAAAATTATAAAGATTATAAAGTAGTAAATTTGATGTGGTTTGAAAGAGCCATATATACATGGAAGTAAGGAAATATACAAAAAAAAAAAAAAAAAAAAAAAATACATTAGCTACAAACACATTTACTACATTCAATATACATATAATATCATGTGTTATTTATTATTTTAGATAAATATATTCACATACGGTGTTTTATTTTCATAGTCTTTTTTGATTTTATTTCGTTTCCATTCATTTTGTTTTGTTTTATTTATTTTTTTTTTTTTTTCAAATAGAAATATCGATACAAAATTTTACAACATTAATGCGTGGGAAAAAGCACACAGGAATTTTTGGGACGTTATTGAATATGAAGAGGAAAAAGATGAAATAAATAAGTGAACAAAAACAAGCAAGAAAACAAATAATCATATAAATAAATAAAGCAATACCATATTTTGAACTACTTTTTGTATTCACTTTCTGCAAACTTTTCATTAAATATAATTTATTTGAACAATTAAATTTGCCTTATTATAATTTGTGTTTTAGTTACATATTTTCTTCCACATATGCTTACATGTTTTTGTGTACATGTACGTATATGTAACATACATGTTTTCTTTTTTTTTAAAAACATATGTATTATTACTTCATATGCTTAATAAAATATGTAAAAAAAAACCGTAGTTATTTTTCCTTTTCTTTCCCTTTTTTTTTTTTTTTTTTTTTAATGCTTAAAAAATAGAAGTAATTGTGATATATATACCCACATTATTAGTATATACATTCATATTACTATGTACAAATATATCAATATATACGTACGTATATATATATATATATATGTATGCTCCACTTCTTTATTTTTTATGCGATTATTGATAATGTCCTTTCTTATTATGTGTACCCTCTACAACACATAAAAAGAACTAATTTTAAAAATGACTATTAATTAGACCACTATAAAATAAAGAAAAATGTTTAAGAATAAATTGGGTTAAATGTACGGTTGGAGAAGGGAAATTAAAAAAAGGATAAGAAAAAAATCAAAAGTTATAAAGCAACAGTAACAAAGCAAATGTAATAAAGCAAATGTAATAAAGCAAATGTAATAAAGCAAATGTAATAAAGCAAATGTAATAAAGCAAATGTAACAAAGCAAAAATTACAAAAGAATAAGAAAGGAAAAAAATGGCGTTTTAATGACTAAAAAATCACCCATTTAAAAATATAAAAAAAGGGGTATTTTTTGAAGTGAATAAAATTTAAAATTCTTAAAAATGTTGTAACAATTTTAAGGCAAAAAATAGCGAATAAAACAGTTAACACCTTAAAAGGTGAGGTTACATAAGTAGCATTTTCTTATCTGATTTTCGTATAAATTTACAAAAATATGAAAATCAGTCAAATAAGAAGAAAGGCAGACTTGTCACTAATAGTTAGGAAAAGATTACCTTCTTTTTTAAAAAAAGAAAAAATAAACTTAAGAAAAAGTAATACGAATAATAACAACAATGACATTAACGATATTAACTTTAATAAGAAAAAAGTTAAGTACAATCAAATTCCGCAATTTGTTCAGGCCATAATAAAATTTACGAAAAAAAATAAAGGTTGGTGTGATGAAGATGATGTAATAAATAAAAATAAAATAATATATTTTAATAATTTGTTAAGCGAAATTCCAAAACACAAAGCTTCGCTTACATCAGCCCTGATACATGAAATATATCGTTGCTTATATAAGTTGAACTATATAAAGATAGACGTTATTTTTACCTTATTTAGCATATTAACAAATAATACTTTAGATTTTTCAAATTTAAGTGGATATGTAAATTGTGATTTTAAGGAGTTAATAAATATAACCAAATACTTGTATCACTTTCAGAATATATGTAATACTAATATTCAGAGCATTCTTTACAACAATGAAAATTTTAAGCTAATAAAAACTGTTGAAAGATATTTGAGGGAGCATGCTAAGAATGAAAATTCGTTTAATAGGAACACATGTTGTAGCAGTGTAATTTATAATCATATTTATAATTACATCTTAAAATTCGATAACCCAGATAATATAGATATTCTACTGTATTCTTTAATAAAAGGAAAATATGCGAATACAGCTAAACAAAATGTAAAACATGAAAAGGATTTAGCGTTGCCATCTGATAACTTTTTAAAAAAGTTGGGTACAGCATCACCTGAAGGTGATAATTTTATATATGAAAAAAACAATCTTTTAAAAAAACACGAAAATGATAGTGTCTGTATTTCATCCTTAAATGAGGGGAACAGTCACGATAAACTTAATAAGAATCGGGAGGAAAATGAATGGATTTATTACCCCCATATGAATCACCCCAACATGGATTCCTCTCGAACAAATTGTGCCAATACGAATTCTTCCCACAAGGATGATAATAAGGAGCTACTAATTGAATATATAAGCAATTTTTACAAAATAAATGATATGTTTAACTATTTGTTGAACAAGGTCGTAATTTACTTTAACGAAAATGCGCATATATTTGACTTTTATAATTTAAAATTGTTATTTTTCTTTTTAGGAAAATTTCAGAAATATGACTTAAACTTATTAGAAAAAATTTCAAGTAGAATAATGGATGAAATTGAAAAAATGAAAGTTAATCCTAAGCTCTTGAATAATGATCATCTTACAGAGGAAAATAAAAAGTATAATTATGCAAATAATAGAATTAAAAAATTAAGGAAAAAGTATTTAAATACATATATGAAAATAGACTCAAAAGAATTCCTTATCATACCATACACAATTGGAATTTCCATGAATATATATTTTAATAATTATTTAATTGAATATGTAAATATATATATATTAAGTTTAATCAATTCGAGGGTTAATTGTGATATGGAGAATTTCATTTATTCTCTAATAGGGTATAAATATATTATGCTGCGCTTTTTTATTCTGTATAATATTTGCTTGTTTAAGGAAAAAAGCATAAAAAATGAGAAAATATTACACAAGTATAATTTATTCATAAGGAAGTTAATTAAAAATGCAGAAGGTACTGCAAACACATATACTACACATAGGTTAAATGTAATAGGGGAGCAAATCCAAAACAGCCACATAAACAACATTAACAGTATTAACAATATTAGTAACATTAACAGTATTAACAGTATTAACAATATTAACAATATTAACAGTACTAACAATATTGATAATTATCATTACTACTTTCCTAATACTTCTAATAATAAAGAAGTTCGTGATTTTATTCCAACAAATGTAGGGGATGATATATCTAATCGGGGAACATGCCTTGATAAATATGATTATGCAAAAAATAAAGAAAACATGTTACACGAAAAAAGTAATCACATACATGATAACAAAATAGAATATAATTATTTAAACAAAATAGACGACAAAAAAAATCAAGGAGAATATGCAATAGTAAGTCCCGATTATGTTTTCAATCTTTTACTTAATGAGTTTCAAATGAACATAGAAAATATACATTTGGTAAATTTTGATGAGAATTTTATATATGAAAAATATAGTAGCGTACAACTTCAAAACTTTTATTTTTACTATAAAAAATTATTTGATAAGGTGTATAATTATGCTATATTTTTATTAAGTAAGTATGATATTAATGACAAGCTCAGAATTTATAAAAATTTGAGGTCTCTTTCGTTAAGTGATCAAATCATAAATGACATATACATTGAAGTACTCTATGAAAAAATTGTTCTTAATTCGAATAGAAATATAATGAATGCCTCAACTACTTTGAAATATATAAACAATTCATAATAGGTTAAAATAAAAAAAAATAAAAATAAAAATAAAATAACAGAGCGGAAAGTAGTATTCCATAAAAAATTTAATTTAAAAAATTTTAATAAGAAGGACGTGAAATGAAACAAGCATTTTTTTCCTTATACAGTTTAAATATATATTTATATCTACATATATATCTATATGTATATACATACATACACACACACGTACATGGGGTACACACATATACATAAAACTTGCATTATATGTATATGCGAATATACATGATGTATACATGAAAATGTGCATGCAATTATGTTGGTTAAATATTTTAACAAGTTAAAAATTTAAAACGTCTATATAATATAGAAATATATATTCATATATAAATAAACTGGAAAATGAAAAAAAAAATAAAGAGGTAAACACGGAATAACAAGATGGGAATGAAAATTAAGATTAATAAGTTTTTAACGAAATGTGTTTTGAGGTGAAAACTAAGAACATGCGCAACATACGTGTGTAGTATACACATAAAAGTACATACGTATATATACATATATACACACAAACGCATGTTTTGTGAATGCACACATATATGTTGTAAGAAAGGAATTTATTTTTAATGAATCATATTAATTATTTAGACATTATAAGAATAATAAGTTCGAAAGTATATCCCATATGTGTGATCTTTAAAAGTATAAAACATATTTCAATATGTATACAAATCAAAGGCGCTAATGGCATGGAGGCACAATATATGCACTTGTATATATATATAAACTATATATTTATATATACACATATATAGGGGGAACATTTAAAAATTATATACTACATGAAACATTATACATGTATTTATAAATAACTTATTGAAACATTTACTTTCCAGAAATTGATGCAATGATGCAGAATTATATGCATTAAAATATATAACAGAATATGCCTTATTAAAACATGTTATATAAACATATATATATATATATATATATATGACGGTTATACACATTTACGCTTATGAGAGATTATGGGCTTCAAAAAAATAGCTTAATTTGCTATAAGTTACACACGTATAAACATAATACATAGATATAATTCATATGCAAATGCATACATACATAATACACGCGTAAATGCAGGGGCATATTAACACCTGCATATACGCATAACCCCACCGGTACGTGCAATAGGTATATCATCTTTTAACAAAGAAACATTACTACAAATTAATCGAAGCTGTGTGATGATATTTTAAACATGTCTCCACCAATGTGCTCATTAAACCTTAACTTGTATATAATTCCATTTGAACAAATAACAATAATACAATTTTGATCATTAACAAAAGCACAAATAGATGAAATTTTTTTACCAGGTAATTTATATGAAGCAAAGCTCCATTCACTATTTAAATATGGGTGACATGGTAATAAACATTTTAAACTTGATTTTTTATTTTTGGACTCTTTTTCATAATTTAATAATGCTGGAGGTGATAAATTTTTTCCTTTACATATTATATCTACTTTTCTTAATGGTCTTTTTTTTTTATATATTGAAAATACATGAACAGTGTTTCTACTTGAAGTTAAGCAAAGCCAGTTATTATCTTCACTAATATTTAATGATAAAATTTTCGCATTTTTTGTTCCTCTTCTAAATTCATTTAATAATGTTCCGTCAAAAGTATTAAACAATCTTATAATAGTACCTTTTGTAGATGATGTTACTAATAATTTTCCATCATTACTTAAATTAATACATGCCACAGAATTATCATGTGCATAAATACTTAAATTAGTCTTAAAATTAATGTAAGGTAATTCCTCATGTATATTTTCACTTGAATTTATTTCAAATATATGAATATTAACTCTACCTTTTATAGGTGACAAATAAGCAATAATAACATTTTTATCAATATTTGATAGACAACATAGTCCTGATAAATTTTTTGAAGTATTCAACGTTTCTAATAATATTATATCTTTTAATCTATATATACATAATTTATATTCTAGTATTACAACAATTATTTCTCTTAACAACCTAACACCAATAATATTTGAAGAAAATGTTAATTTAGCTATTTCTCTCATCTGTCTATCATCCCAAATAATTAACACATTTTTTGCCCATTTACCCTTCTTATCATTTTTATTACCTGTTATAGCTAAAATATTACATCGATATAGCATTTCTGCTAAATATAGCCCATTTTTGTTCCTGTCTGTAAGATCTGCAAAAGAATCAAACGAAAATAATTTATATATAGCATGAATGTTAAAAAAAGAAATTGCACACACAACATCATATGCAGATGCAAACATGAGCACATACATATTGTATCTATCTTTTTAAATATAACTTTCATGCGCAATTCTGCGGATCCATTTTTACAAAATTTGTACATATCTATGTATCTAAATAAACACACGTTCAAGTATTCGCATCTGAATGTATGCACATATGCTCCGAACTCTACTCAGTAATTACCTCTACTATATGTTTGCGTAAAGGGATTCGTATTGTAAATCTTGAATCCTTTTTCATTGGCCATGCATAAACAACCGTAATCTTGATTAAATGCTATATATCTATTATTATCTAATCTTAATGACACCATTTTTCTTTTATTATTTTTTTTTTTATAAATTTAACTAATATATAAAAAAAGGAGGAACTTATTACAACACAACTATGACAAATGTATATGGTAATAAATAACAAAAGCTACATATACACAGGTATGCACATATACATTAGCATACATATGAATACGTAATTGAATATATGTAAAATACACCAAGCTTCAATTTTGGAGGCCACGCTAATGGTTTCAATAAACATATACATATATATTTAGAACATATATATATTATATATATATGTATTATATGTATATTTATTTTTCTTTTAACATAAAAGTTTTTTTTTTTTTTTTTTCTCTCTTGCACTATTTAAAAATCGATCCACCAAAAGTAATAAAAAATATATATCCATTAATAAAAGTTAAAATAAAAAAATTTAAATTATACATAAAAATATATAAAAACTCACAAACATATAAATAATATATTTATAATAGGACGTTCTATATGTTTTGAAATTTATAAGGTGCAAGTCCTCATAAATACATCTCATATAAAACGTAAAATATTGTCATATAAAAACAAAATTATAATAATATAAAAATTAAATAATCATTTACTAAAAAAACATGTATATAAAATCCTAAAAATCAGTTAAAGAACTCATAATTTATAAGATATATCTATGTATATATATAACATATATGATGATATACATAATTTAGATCAATGTAAGCCTATTTTACTTTATGTATACTATTTTGATATCTTAAGCGTACGAAATAGGATGAAGTAAAGAACAAGAAAAGAATAATAAAAGAATAATAATAGAGTATGAAAAAAAAGCAAAAGAAAAACAAAAGAAAAAGAAATTTGAATAAATGAAAAAAGAATAATTTTATATTATTAAAAATAAAAAAAATAAAAATAAAAAAAAACATAAATGAAAGAATAAATAAAATAGTATGTAATAATTTAAAAGCTAACTCTTCTAAAAACATAGTAATGCAATTTTAAAATAGAAAATGGAATGATAATGTATACTGTAATAATTCTTGAAAATAAAAATATAAAAAAAACATAGAAGAAAATGTTTGAATATGAAGAATAACCTGTTTAACAGTACTTTTAATTTATTAGAACATACTTTTAATGTTTTTACATATATTAATATATATGTATGTATACATGCCAATTTATTTTTATAAATGTTATATATATATATACTTAAATTTAACGTACCGTATTTTATGCGTCTGTTGTACATTTTGATAATTGTTTTTTTCTACAAAAAAAGAAATTTAAAAATATATAATGCTTATTCCAGTATACAATAATAAAAGAATTGACATTTATGTGACAAAGTCCAATTAAATTTTATATGACACTAAATTAAAAAGAATTTTTGTTAGAGGCAGTTATGTAATTCTTTTGTTTTGGACTAATGAATAAAGCATGTAAGAAGTTACGTAGCATATGTTATAAATATATATGCGTAAATGTACATATTTTACATTTATATTTGCATATAAATACATATATATATATTATTTGTAGGAAATTTGTAGAATATTTTAACTATATTGTTTTGTTCAAAGGTAAAAGTAAAATTTCTTTTCTGTTTTATTTTATTTTTTATATTTTATATATTTTTTTATTTCATATATATATATATATATTTTTTTTTGTATATTTTTTTATTTTATATATTTTTTTATTTTATATATTTTTTTATTTTGTATATTTCTCTAGTTTATGCATTCTTTTATTTTATATATTTTTTTGTGTTATATTTTTGTGTTATATATTTATGTGTTATATTTTTATGTGTTATATTTTTATGTGTTATATTTTTATGTGTCATATATTTTATTGTTTTATATATTTTATTGTTTTATATATTTTATTGTATTATATATTTTATTGTTTTATGTACATATTTTTATTTTATTTATTCATTTTAATTTCACACGTATATATTTTTATTTTATATATGTATATATTCCTTTTTACCTTATATATATATATTTTTTTTTTTTGTTGTGTTAATTTTTTCCGTGTCCAGCTTCCACTTAATTTTTAATTTTTACTTTACCTTTCCTTTTCTGAAATGTCTATACATAAGTTTATGCTTAGCTTTTATATAATAAACTGCTTATTAAACTGATTTTTAAGAGGTATTATAAGTCTTTGGAAATATTTCATAAATTTTTTGCAGAAGTATATCCTTTCAATTAGTAGTTTTTATAAATATATAAGTAAATAAACATGAGTATACTGTCGCTTTTTCACATTTGTTCCCCTTTTCTAAGAGCTAACTGCTTGGAAAAAAAAGAATTTTATGAAAGTATTTACAATAATATAAAAAGAAATAAAATATGTCAGAAAGATAAACAGTGTTATATATATATATAATGTTATATATATATATAATGTTGTAGATATATATAATGTTGTAGATATATATAATGTTGTAGATATATATAATGTTGTAGATATATATAATGTTGTAGATATATATAATGCTGTAGATATATATCATTTTATGGATATAAATAATGTCAGAGATATAAATAATTGCGCCTAATGAAACGTGCAATTTGCATATATTCATGGGTAAATGCTTATATATATAATAATTTAAATCTTTTAAATTATTACTTTTTTTTTTTTATGACAGATTTCATATGCTCCGTCTGCTTAGATTTATGCGATACCCCAGTAGCAACTCAGTGTAATCACATATGGTTAGTTAAGTTGATGTATACCCAGCAACTCCCACATACAGACTCGTTAATGTATATATGTATGTATGTGCGATGAAATGTCTTGTGTGCCCTTTCCTTTTTTGTTAATTTTATACGAATTTTGTTTTCGTTTTCCTTAAAATTTCCCCTTTTTTTTTTTTTTTTTTTCCTTATCTGTAGTTGCTATAAATGTATGTATTATTCTCTCCTACATAAAAGAAATTGCCCAATATGCAAACGAATAATTAAAAATAATGAACTAAAAAAAATAACAGGTAAAGTGGTATAACTATATTCTATGTAATTAAAGAAAAGTTGTTTTTTTTCGAAAATGATTACAAGTATCATATTATATATTTTTTAATAATTTTATGGGCTCTTTTGGCTCGCCTTCTCACCATATGTATGTATATATGTATGTATATATGTATGTATATATGTACATATATGTGTATGTATATATATATGTAGGTATATATATATGTATGCATAGAACCCTTTGGAGCCATCCCTAGCGTTCATATATTTTTTCTGTTTTTTCCCACCTGCTAATCCGTTTTATGTAGCATGTATTTTTTCTCGTCATTTTTTTAAATGCTTTTCTTAGGTAAGAGAAAAGCAGATTATGAAAATATACGAATAAGATGCTACTTATGTAATGAAATAATTAAAATAAAAAATCATAAAAATCATTTAAAGGAATGCCTATACAAAAGATGTAAGAATTATATATTAGGATGTGAATATTATGATAAAAGAAATAAAATAAAACATCATGAAGAATCTTGTGAGCATCGATTGATAAGTTGTTCAAGTTGTTCTAATTTATTTTATTTTAAAAATAGGATTTTTATGTTATCTTCGAAAGAGAAATATGAAATGAATATACGCTGCTCTTATACTTACTATTCTTTTTATTACAATTTATTAATGAATACTAACTTTAATTTTTTTAATTATAATCATACTACTAATAGTACATTTCAGTGTAGTAATTATATATCTAGAAAGATAAATATATTAAAAACTGTTCAATATTCCCTAGATCATATTTTTTATAAAGTAACTGATGAACATAATAATGCAATTCCATGTAATAAAAATGTTAGTAATCCATATGTTAAATATTTTTCGTGCAATAATAATAATAGTAGTACTTATAGAAGTAAGAAAACAGAGGATAGTAAAAATAGCATTCATGCAATTAATAATAATTTGGTAACTGCTACATCAGAAATAAAGACGTTAAATAGGGATTTTGCGGTAAATAGGCCCCCCATGAACTTATTAACTGATAACAATTTGAATACAGGGTGTACTGAAAGTGGCATTGATGGAAATGTTCTCGTTAAAATAGACAAAACGAGTAAAACAAATGAGGCAAATGAATATATTCAGTTGAATGAGTTATCTCAACATAATGAAGAATCTTATAATGGAGGAAGAGAACATCCATTTAACAAAAACATAAGTGATTACGAAGATTATAGCGAACAAGATGATTCTATTGGAGAAGAATTCTTAAATATTCTCCCATTAAGAAAAAATTTTAATTTTAAAGAAAAGAATAATAGGGATATTATGGTAATAATAGAAGAGTTGTTTCAATTTGATGAAATTGATATGAGTAATATTTACGTAGATAATAAAGAATACTTTTTATGTAACAAAAACTGTTTTAACAATACAATTAAAAAGCTTAGACAGGAATTGGAACGAGCTTTAGTACTCCTATACTTCAGTTGCTGTGTGGGCATGCCTGCTATGTTTACACTTGGTTGTATTAGCTATGTTATGACAAAAGGATTATTTAAATTCTCCTTTTTAATAACGAATGCGTTTATAAGTTTATCTCACAAATTTTTTTTCAAAATGTTTTATAATTAGAAAATTGTAAAGAGTTTTTTTATTTTTAAAAATTGAAAAATTAAAAAAAAAAAATTTCATATAATATGTGATTCATATTTTTATCAATTCTTTTCAGTTTTTTTCAATTCTCTTTAATTCTTTTCAATTATTTCCATTTCTTTTTTTTTTAATTTATTTTTGTATTCTATTTTTTTTTTTTTGTTTATGTTGAACCGATATTATAATTTTTTTCCAAGTTTTTTTTTTTTTAATTAGCATTTTTTTCAAAAAAAATGAAAAATGACGTGGTGACAAAAAATTCATTTACTAAAAAATAAAACTCAGTGAGTTCCAGCTGAACCATCTTTAAAATTGCTAAGGCTGTAAATACATAAGTACATCAATTCAGAACTATAAGTCCGAATAAAAAAAAACAATAAATTTTATTAGGCACAGTTTTTTTTTTTTTTTTTTTAAACGAAAATGTTCTAGGGAGAGAAGGAATGTACTCAGACTAAATCCATTACATAAATTACTTTTTTCCGTTGATATAGTTTACTAGTTTATGAAATACATTGTTTGATTGCTCCTCAATATATATATATATATATATATATATATATATATATACATATGTGTGTATATTAATATGAGGTCACATATCCACAATGAGCATTTACAGACTGTTAATTCCTGTTTTAAAATTAATGTACTGGTTGTTGTGTAACATTTAAACGTTTTCATTTGAGCGGTGTGTACCCTCCCCCCTTTTCTTTTTTTTGCTTATTTTCTATCTTCTTTTTTTATTTTATTATTTTTTTTTATTATTTATCCATTATTTTTCCATTATTTTTTTTTTTAATGCTCTGCTGTAACTTAAAATTTTTACTGCCCAATCAGTTCATCATCTTTATGTCCCCTTTGTAGTAGTTGATGTTAATTAACTCAAAGCATTTCGATTTTTGCAAAGACTTCAAATATCTATTTTTATGCCTCGGAATATAACTATTATAAATTTCAAAAAAATGTTGATAATTATTAATTTTACATATATCTGCGTAATCAATATATTTAATTACGCTGTTCAAAAGAAAATTTGATATATATGCAAACCTATGATTTATAATGAAAAAGGTGATAAATTCCATAAGTCTGTTAAGGTATAAGAAATAGGAGTGTTCACTTTTTTTTTTCATTTTTCTTAAAAATAAAACAAAGTTGTCATCATCATTGTGCAGGTCACTACCTCTCTGTTCAGTTTCCCTCAAGGCTGATTGACTCTTTTCCCCTAAATTATTTTCATTTTTCACGATCATGTTTTCCACCCTTCTTTGATCCACTCCCTTTTCGACTTTCATCGAATTATCTGATTCATTAGATAACATTTTTGACAATTGAATATATATATAATTTTCTAAAATATCTGCATTTTCTAAATAATTCTGAATATTACTAATTACAGTATCGTCACTATATACGTTCAACGATTTCACTTCGTTAGACTTGTCCTTCTTACCTTCTACAACATTAAAGACATGTACATCATCGGACTGCTCCCTGCGATTAATATTTCCTTCTTTGTTATAAGATTCATTATGCGATCGCTCCTTTTTGAAGTCGAACTCTTTTTTAATTCCTAGATGCGTAGCACCACTATTAGTAACATCACCATTAGTATCATCACCATTAGTATCATCACCATTAGTATCATCACCCCTTTGAACTATTTTTCTTAAACCATATTCGTGCTCAAATTTTTTTAAGATATTTAAAATAGAAAACGTATAGAAATTTAAATAATTCTCTATGATACTTTTAAATTTATATTTTTTACCAAGCTTCAAACAAATGAGTAATGATTCGTTAATTCTTTTTTCTTTTAACAAATTTTCTAGGCAGTTTTCATAAAATATGTGTTTTCTTTTTTCAAACATATTTTCAGTAACAATTTTTTCGCTAATATTTTTTAAAAACATCAGTTCTCCATTTACTGAAGCAGATAACAGTAAATTATGATTATTACAATTTTGTAAACAAAATATTTTATCATTATGATAATTGATATTTGATATTTTTTCACAATTTTTTATATTAATTATGCTTATATTACCATTGCTATAAGCATTAATCATACAAATATCATTCAAAATTAACATTTTCGTAATATTGAAATCTAGACTTTGTATACTTTTTAAACATTCAAAAGTCTTTATGTTCCATATTCTTACACTATCATATGAGTTACTGTATAAAAGTTGATTAGTCTTTGAAAACAAAACATTCTGAACTGACTTTTTATGGCCTTCCAAAATCTTTATTAACTTTAAGCTCCTCGTTTCAAATAGTTTTATCGTTTTGTCTTTGCTGCATGTGGCGACCATCTAAAAGGGGGGGCAAATAAAAAAAAAATATATATATATCAAAACAATCAAAATGGGAAAAACATAACATTATGAATTAAATAGGTATATTTGATATATATTCATGCAATTACTCTTCCTCTCGCACACGCGTCAATAAATATGCATATATATACATACATACACAAATGCATATACACATACACGTAAACTCACATGTACATACTTTCACAAATTCATATTTGGAAAAATGAATAAACACATGCAAAAGGCGCACCACACAACAGTCGTTCGGGAAAACGGAACAATAGAAAAGTGCATATATATTTCCCTTCTTACCTTCCCCTTTGGAGATATAGCTACGTCGTTAATTAAAATTTTATGGGGATAGATGGTGAAGTTACTTTTAACTATTTCCAAATCTGTAAAAATTTCATCCAATTTTCTTTTCTTTTTTTTTTTTTCTTTTTCCATATTGTCCACTTCAACTATAAAATTCCATAACTTTAAACTACAGTCCTCACACACACTTACAAGTATAACTGAAGGAAATTTCCTCAAATTTACATCAATTGCATTAATGGAATATAAATTATCTTTTAATATGTATAGGCAAGTATTACTTTTTAAACTCCAGACGAAAATATTTTTATCATTCGATCCACTAAATAATAGATTATTAGTTTCATTTAACTTAATACATGACACAACATCTTCATGTCTAATGAGTAATGTTTGTATGATTACATTATCTTCAAAACTTAAAATCCTTATAATACTATCACCCATTAAAATTATACATTTTATATCTTCCTTGTCATTGTAATCACATTTTACATCTAAGATAAGCTTTTCTTCTTCAATCCTTTTATTCTGTTCATCTGTTATGTCACTAGAATTTGGATTAAAAAGTAGCATTTCAAAAATACCCTCTATTTTACATAGATAATTTTTTATTAATTTGAAATTTCTTATATCATAAATTAATAAAGAACTGTCTTCTCTAAATATATATAATTTGTATTTTAACAAAAAAAATTTTTTTATATTACTTTCATTAATTAAAAGTTTATTCTCCTTAAACTTGAAGATTATATCTCCTTTCAGTGGGTTGTAAAAAAGTAGATTACCCTTACTATCATGTGTTAGTATTAACCATTTTATATTTTCGTCTTTTATTATTAATTTGCTTTTTTTATTTTTTGTAAAAACACTAGATGATATTATTAATGCACTGTTTATATCATTACCTAAATATATTTGTTTTATAGGGCTACATGTTACTATCGCGCTATTCTCTTTTTTTTTTTTTTTTCTTTTTTTTTTCACTGTTCTTCTGTTCCCTTAATTTTCTATATTCGCCCTCATCCCGCGAATTTAACATGCTTAGATTCCATATGTTCATTATTTTGTCATTTCCGATGCTGATGAATCCTATCAACTTATCTTCTTCTTCCTCCTCCTCGTATTCATCGCTCTCTTCTTCACCCCGTTTGTCACATTCTTCCTCATCCAGACTGTCACTCTTTTCCACCTTACTCTTGCCTCCCCCGTTCACCTTACCCCTCACATCTTCACCTTTCTTAACACGATCATCTTGGACGGCTAAAAAAAGAAAGTCCATTATGCCACTCATATGATCCTGGCAAGACATAATTTTTTTATTTTGCCCAACGTCATAAATGAAAATATTTTTTGTTATATCCGAACTAATAATAAAATTCTTGTACATTTTCAAGTTTGTAATTCTACTGTTATGTATTTTATAAGATAATAATAATCTATATGTATTGATATCAAATACATTAATTAAACCATTAATATACCCAACAACTAACTTTCTCCCTCCTATATTATTAAAATAAAAACATGTTATAACTATATTATCAGTTTTCCATATATATATTTTTTCTAAGTGTACCCAATTGTAATTATAAGAATAAATACTCTTTTCTTTATCTTCTTCATGATCATATAAATATATTTTATCTTTTATATCCTCATCATTAATTTCTTCTTTCTTTTCATCCACAGGCTCTATTTTCGTTTGATCATTCAGCACTAAAACATAATGGTGTATGTTGTTATCGTCAGTTGATAAGAACAAATTCTTATTCGAATAGTAAAAGTGGCTTATAGTACTAAATAAAGATATACAATATCTATTCAAATATTTTTTATGGTAATGTTCTTTTATATCATCAATACTCACACAAGACTCCAATACACAAGTAGGATACTTAGCATTATGTACATATAAGTTATTGTGATTTTCTCCCTCATTCCTTACCTTAAAACAATATATATTATTGTTACTTAAACTTAAAAATAATCCATGTTCCTTTGCAAAAAACACATCCTTATCCCCCTCGTAAACGTCAAAGAACTTTCTTTCAATTTCGGTGTATGTAACAACCGACATCAAAAATGTTAAAAGGGTAAGAAAAGGAATGAGGATGGGGAGGGGAAAGAAATGGGCTTACATACAAATATAAATAAATAAATGTATATCTATATGTACATATACACATATATATACATATATATATGTACGTTGTGACATAAAGTTTATAGTGTGACTCTTAAAATTTATAATAATCAAAACAAATTGCTAGTAAATATAGTCTATTGTTATGGATTTCTATTTTTAAACAATTTCAGAATTTTTTGTAAATTCTAATACATCTTTAATATGCGAGTAATATTTCTTCATTTTAATTTATTTTATATTTATGCTTGTATCATTATTTTTTTTTTTTTTTAAATGGATATAAATATATATGGCATTTTTCGTTCTTCAAAATTATGAAACTCTGTAAAGGAAAATATATATTTGTACAAAATAGGAGGAAAAAAAAAATTGTTAATATTAGCAATTTTTTTATTAAAATTGAGGAAAGTGACTTAAATGTCAAGAGTTGCGTAAAATAAAAAAAAACTATATACATTACATATATACATATATATATATATATATATATATGTATATATGTATATATATTATTGACCATAAATTTACCTACCCATTGGCGAATCTATCATAATTTTTTCATGTAAAATGATACTATATATATATTTCAAACAGAATTTCTTTTTATTTTTTTTTAATTTTAATACTTCATTTTTCTCCTAACCTCAAATGAATATTTAAAAAAAAAAAAAAAGAAGAGTATGTTAATTTATTATTTTACAACATTGTTATTTACATTGTTGCATCTTTTACTGTATTGTACAAGCCTTAAGCTATTATTTATTTATATAAACCATATATAATTCATTTTTATAATTTTTATTCCTTCTCATTAATTATGGTTATATATATGTATATACGTATATATGCATTATGTTAATGGTGCTATTTTATATTTTTTTTTTCTCAGTACATTTACCCAAATCTTTAACAGATAAAGTACTTATAAATAATGATATGATAATGCGCGTGTTTGTTCTTTCTGTATTACTATCGAATTACAAATATGAATAAAGTATTTCATATAATTCCGTAATAGAAAGTTATACATCTTGAATAGAAATATAATAGGAATAATTTATTAGATATTAAAGAGAAGCAGAAAAGAATAATATAAACCATATTGTTGTTATATTAGATGCCTACGGCAATATATGTGAGAACATATAAATGTACATTTCATGTATGCTTATACGAATAAGTATATTTACATCTTAGGTTTTTCGAACCTTTTACATGAATAATGTGTTCTTTTAAGTTTTTGAGGTCACCACCGGTTAAACTCGGGCTTTAAAATTTATATATACATTTGTTAGGAACTTTGAAAATTCGAGGAAAAAAAGCTTTAGTTACTGAACATATGAACAAAAGAGAACAAATATTGCAAAAAAATAGATCCGAAATAAGCTATATATATATATATATATATAATATGTTCTTGTAGTGAAAATATGGGAAAATAAAACAAAACTGATCGAATTTTTGTAATATATATTTATTTTATATATGCACCAAAATTCTGCATATATAGTAAATATATGTTGTGTAATAATTCTACTTAACATATTTAAACATCTTCCTTTATTTAAAAAAAAAAAAAAAAAAGAAGAATAAAGATATTTTAAATTCATATTTAGTATTATACTTACATTTTTCAGCATAAATTTAAAAAATTAATTTCACTACTGTTTTTAATTAAAATAATACGTAAAAAAATGGTGTAGGCTTTTTCGCTTTTAATAATATATTTGCCATAAAATTATTTATAGTACTATTAGTTATACCTCATTTTACACTCATATATTATATATTATATATTATATATTATATATATATATATATACATAATATAGAAAATATAGGAAATATGGATCTTCTTTGACGTGATATTATAACGAAAAAGGTATATTATTATCTCTTTAACTACATACAGATATATGTGTATGCCACTGCTAATTACTGTTAACTATAAATTAACAGTTGTATGATACTATATCATTTTTGGGGTTATAACAGTATTTGTCCTCTTTTTATAATTTTTGTTTTTTTTGAACTTAAAAATTCTAATAACTACCGTAGTAAATTTGTCAAAAATAAAAAAATATAATTGTTTGTATCGTCACAAAGCACATACATATATATATATACATATATTTATGTAGGTATATTCATATAAATAAATGTTTATTAGTAACACATGGATTTAACCTTTTTCGAATTGTTAAATTTTACATAGTTCATACTGCTTTAATGATTTAATAGCAGACATTTTCTTTTTAAACGTAAGGAATGTTAACAATATTATATAGTTATTACTGCATTATATATATGCATGTATGTAAGCATATTTTTTTTTTTTTTCATTTATTTTGCTGAAAAATACTGCTCTTTTGTCAAGTCACAAATATATTAGGGCTTTTTATCACATTTTATTTTCATCCTTTTAACAATTGTTTTTTAGCTATTTATATCTTCATAAATTCAAGGTGATAGTAGTTTTTACAATGAAATGTATTTGCATGCATAATAGTATTCATGTCACTCCGTTAAAAAAATAAATAAATATAGATATATATATATATATATATATATATACGTACACATATGTACACACATATACATTCCTATTTATATATGTATGCCCACGTAAAAATATTTATTTTATGGTTACTACTACTTATATTACTACCTTAAAAACAGCAAAAAGTGGTATTAAAAGTAAAAAATATATAGTAATAATATTCTTGTACTTATACCGAGAAAATCTCAATGAAAAATTGAAAATGTCATGGTATTTTATAAAAAAAAAAATTATTTAAGTATCGTTATATATCTTTTAATTTTATTTCATTTTTTATTCTCTTTCTTTTACTGCTTTTGAAAATGTATAGAATTTAAATTTATATATAATAATATATTTGTTAATTCACTTTCTTAAAAGTACTAGAATTTTCATAAAAATTATACATTAATTTACATATTGTATATGTGAATGGTATAATATATATATACGCTTTTATTATTATATTATATATAATACATATATTAATATATATGCACATATATATATTTAATATGTATACATTTTTTTCATATATGCAATATTTTATTCAGTTTGCATAATATTGTTTGCTTCAAACTTATTACATAAAAATGTATTAATATTTACTATAATGTGTATAATATGCATAAGTACACATTACACTTATGAATTCTGTTTAAATGACATTTCATAAGTAAAAACACATATCACAAGGAAAAAATAATAAGAATGCATTAAATAAAGCATACGTAACAATACTGAAGAAATATTCTTCTGATACAAGCTTAAATGAAGAAAATTTATGTTTCATTCCTTCGGCATATTGTAAGGAATATTGCAAATACGTAAAATTTTGAAATTACCTTTGAAGTTTAACAAATAAGAAACGTAAATACAAAGAGGTATACCACAATATCATCGAACATTTACTGTATATGTGTATATATTGCAAAGTAAAAAACGAATTGTTACAATTGATACAATTAATATATTACAATAATTTGTTGTTATATGTGTATATATATT
This sequence comes from Plasmodium malariae, assembly GCF_900090045.1. Classification (NCBI taxonomy): domain Eukaryota; phylum Apicomplexa; class Aconoidasida; order Haemosporida; family Plasmodiidae; genus Plasmodium; species Plasmodium malariae. The sequence goes on from NC_041782.1 coordinate 936,740, forward strand.
GTGGAAAAAAGAAAACGTACGCATCATTTATTTTTTGAAAAAACACATGAAATAAGAAGTGAATTTAACATTATATAATACCCTTCATAAACGTGTGTTTTGAAGTTATTTTTCTTTTACAGTAAAAGCGTATCATTTATAAATACAGTGTTAAATAATTACATTAATGTATAAATAATATATTTTTTTTTTTTTTTTTTTTTTTTGCATATATTAATATAAATATTTGGTGCAGCTTTTTTTTTTTTTTTTTTTTTTTTTTTTTTAAATTGGCTTTTTGTCTATTTCAAATGAGTTAGAATTTTTGCTATAAATTGTCAATTTTTTTCCTTTTTATTTATTTTTTTTTTTTTTTTTTCTGAAATTTATTTGTTAAATATAATTATTTCTTAAATTTTTCATTTAAGTGAACAATTAATGCAAATAGACAAAATTTATGTATAAATAATATCGCGTTTTATGTAACTCTAATTTTAATTATAAATATTATGCACTTATTATTTATGAAAGAAAAGAGTAAGAACCTGTGTTATGTATTGACGGTACAAGCATACACATGTAAATATATTTACATAAAAATAAAGTGTATATATGTATATACATATTCTAGAAGTACGTACATGTATTGATTATATTTACCCATAAAAAAACACATATATTTGTATATATATATATATATATATATTGTATTTACATGTGTATGCTTATTAGCATACTTAAAGTACTATAATTTTTATGACTGTTGAATAATAATCGCAGAATATTATATGCTTTTTTATTTAGTCATAAAAATTACATACTTTTAATATCAACTCTTGAGCATCGTAATTTTCAATTTTCTCTTATTACATCTTACGTTCATTTAACTTTTGTATTGACATAAAAATCTTTCAACTTATATTTTAATTATTATTTCCAGTGTAATTTTAGAATAATCTCAACATATGCATTTATAACCATATATATATATATATATATATATATATATATATATGCTAATACATACAGAAACAATGTAAGCTGAGGATGTTTAAAATTATACACATATAACACACCGATATTTACCTAGGATGCAGCATCATTAATATATTTGCGTTTTCATTTTTTTGTTTTATAGTAATATATTTATTAATAAATGCAAGTGTAGATATCTTTTGTTTTTTATCGTATTACACAGTTTTGCGGTAAAATTTCAAGGAAGGCACTCCATATATGTATGTATGCATATATGCACGTATGTATGCCTTTGTGTGTGTGTGTGTGTGTGTTTGTGTGTACGTATATATGTATCTATATATATATGCACATATGAACTATTGGCAAATGATCAAATTGTAGAATAGTATAAAAGAAATACAATGAACACAACGGATGAAATAAATAATGAAGAAAAAAGAGTATGTCATCATAACTTGAGAAAAAATAGAAAACCACGTAGTTACGACTTTGAATACTATGAAGAGTCGTTAAATAAGCCACGAGGTAAAAAAAGAGGAAGAAAGAGGGGAAGGAAACCAAAAAACGTGCTATATGCAATTAATAAAAACTTGAACACAACTAATGTTGTAAGAGTTAAAAGGCCTTATATTAGGAGGAAACCAAAAGGAAATAATGTATGTGCAAATGATGATATAGAAAAAAATAAAAGTAATAATTATCTTTTAGAAAAATATGATAACCCATTAGAGAAAACCACGAATGTTGAACAAGTACGCACAAAAGGTAGAAAAAGAAAGAATTTTAATATAGACAAAAATATGCATTTATTTAATTCAAATGTTCCTCTAAGAAATAATAACATTAAAATTGATAGAATATGTGAATACCTTTCTTACAAAACAAATACAACGTGGAAATACATGGGTTCTACTGTCAAATTTAGGTTGATCAATGATCAACAAGAAAAATATATTTTTTTAAAAAATATGAAAAAGCACATTATATTCGAAATAATTAAAATTGCTATGTTTGCATTACTCAAAGTTAATTTAAATGATAATAATATTTATACCTTACATTTACAAGGAAAAAAAAAACAAGCACAAGAAGATTATACTAATCAGATGAATTTTTCCACAAGTAATCGCAGATGCTTAAATGAAAATAACATCGACAGTGGCACATATAGAAGTAATGTTAATAATGGGAAGAATAATAGTAGTGAGATGAGTAATAATAGTGAGAAGAATAATAGGAATAAGAAGAAGAATAATAGTGAAGGTACGAACATGGTTCATATTAAGAGCAATTTTTGTAATAACCTTAATAACAACAATAGTAATAGTTACTATAGCTACCATTTTCCTAATAAAGATAGGGCGAATAATAATAATAGTAATAATAATAATAATAGTAATAATAATAATAATATAATAATAATAATAATAATAATAATAATAATAATAATAATAGTAATAATAATAATAGTAATAATAATAATAATAATAATAATAATAATAATAATAATAATAATAATAATAATAATAATAATAATAATAATAATAATAATAATAATAATAATAATAATAATAATAATAATAATAATAATAATAATAATAATAATAATAATAATAGAAATAATAATTATAGTCATCATTCCAGTGAGAATAATTACTATCGTAACAAAGAAAACTTATTAAAAAACGATTTATCGGAAGAAAAGGCAAATTTTAATTTAAAGTCTTCTTATTATTATGATGCATTAATAGACATAAATAAAAGACTAGAAGAGAAAAATGATATATTAAATCAAGGTGTAACGGTTTCGGAAATTTTAGATTTCGTAAAAGAAAAGTATGAAAAATATTATGAAAATGTAAAGCAATACATTGTAAGTACATTAAATATTTACTGTGCTTTAAACATATTTAAATTAATTAGAAGAGGAAGATATGCAATATGTAGATATGATAATTTTAATATATTTAAAGTAAAATATTTTAAAAAATACTATAAGTTTTTTTATAATTTAAAAGGAGAGGAAGAAATTTTAATGAATGTGAAGAATTACTTGAAATCATTTTATTATGATAAAACTCAGAATGAGCCTAATACTATTATGTCAAATGAAAATGTAAGAAATAACGTACATTTTAAGGTAAATAAGATGAATGAGGAAGGGAGTAATAAAATGAACCAAGAAAAACAAAAATTTAAACAAAAAAAAAAAAAGCACTCTGATGAATTCGAAACAAGTACACATAAAGATATTCTGTGTGAACAAGAATATGTAATCACAAATGACAAAATCGTTACTTTTGAAAATAAACTAAATGCCAAAGATGAAAAAGGACCAAATGGTAAGCATGAAAATGATGCTAATGATATATTTGAAGCGAACAAGGATGATAGTACAAAAATGGAGCTTAAAAATAGTTATATATTTTCATTTAATAATATAAAGATGAATGAAGAATATAAGGAATGTGGTCAGGAAAAGACGAGGGCATTGTGTGAGGTAAGTAATGATGACCCACAGAAGCAAAACCAAGAATGTCAACAAAATGAAGAGTTAAATGTAATTGTTACAAACAATATGAATAAATACGTAAATGAAGATTTAGAGGATTATTATGATGGAAAAATAAAAAATGTTTTCATTGATCTAAACAAAATTAATATAAAATGTATTAAGGTTGTTTATGGAATGAAACATTTTTTTTGTTCCTATGATACGAAAGAAACAAATGATGAAAATTTTGAAATTATAAAAGTGCAAAAAAAATATGATGTTTTTAGAAGATCAAATCTGGTAAACATGAATCTAAGGTATAATTTCTTATATAACTCAAAAAGATTATTTAACTATAACACTGATGATAATAATAATAATAACAGTAATGCTAATAACGGTGAGTATACTTTAAATAGCACAAAAAATGTTATATTAAGAAGCAGTAATAATGTAAATATGAGTAAAGACGAACAAACACAAAAACAGCCACAGTATGGAAAACAGAAAAAGAAAAACAATGAAGATGATATAACGAGGCATGAAAAATACAATTATATTAATTTTAATTTAGGGTACAAAACTCTAAGAAAAAAAATGATTTGCATAAGACATTATATAAGTACAAACAAAAGAGAGGAAAAAGTATTAAAACCAAAGATTGAATCTAAAGTAAAGGATAAACCTCCAGCAATATCAAATGATAGCTTAATGAAAACTTGTTCAATAAATTCTAACCTATCGAACGTCGTAAGTGTTGATGGACTCTCCTCTATGAACTTTGAAAGTCACTGTTCTCAGTGAAGTAAATAAAAGAGTATGGAAGGTGGAAGAACAAGACAAAGAAGAAGCACAGCATATAAGAGAACCTTGTGTATGGGCATTATTGAAGCAGAATTTACAATACTGAGTAAACCCAGTAACAAGAACAAATTACGAAAGTATAGCTGAAATATATGCAATGTAAACAGGTCTATTGCAATACAAATACTGTAATATGTACGTCCATTTATTCCGGCAAACACATATATATATATTTATGTATCTTTCAAATAATATGAAACAAATGTGCGGATAATCGTAGTAGGTACTGATAATTTTAACAGTCCCTAAGAATGGCCTTTATTACTATATGTTATATATTATTATTACAGAGAAGTGCTAGCTATGCTCTATTTTTCTATGTAAATTTTGGAGTTAATATTCATTATTTCGTCTCAACACAAAAAGTGCAAAAATTGTTGAAAAACAAATTAAATTGTACATATTGTGACTGCAATGTAGTAGTGCACAATAGAAAAAAAAAATAGGCATCAAGCTGTAGGTAAATTAGAGAATTAGTATTTCCTCATATATATTTTTTTTTAAGTAAACATAGAAACTGTTCGAGCTGCTTATTCTATTTGCATACACATATATACATTTACCCATTTACTCGTTCACCCACTTACATATATTTACACATTCATAAATCATTTTGTCTTTAAAGAAAGCCTAAATTTTTTCGAGTGAAAATCCCGTCTCACCTATTTCCTTTGCTTCTAAGAGACGCATAAATCATTTGACGATTTTATAGTTCGTCAATTATCATTTATTTTTAATAGACATAATTTTTTATATTTCTGCCTGAATATGTATACATAGCGTATATATGTACATAAAATATGCATATTATTTTATAATCTTTCTTTTCTTTTTTTTGCTTTGCTATGCTCTTCTTTTTCTTTTTTTTTTTTTTTTTTTTCTTTTTTTTGTACTAATAATTTTTGAATAATACAAGTTTCAATTTCACACATTTTTGATTTATTATTTTAATGATGTTATATACATTATAATGAAGTATTCTTATTCAGCATTTTTGATTAACTTTTTTTATTTGGTCTCTTTTATTTTGTTTTGTCTTTTTACATAGGACATCATAGTATTTCCTTTTTTTTTCATTTTATCATTCTAGCTTTCTTGCTTATTCTTCTAATATTTTTTTTTTTTTTCTTCGTTTTTCTTCGCTTTTCTTTATTTTCCCCTCCTTTTTTTTTTTTTTTTTTTTTTGCATTCTATGCATTAGTTTTAATTCGAAAGGATGTAAACATAAAAAGTCTTTTTTAAAATTTTTTTGTTATATTTTCAATATGCCTTTATGCCGACATACATTTTTATGTACGTTTATATATATATATATATATAATGACATGTATTTATATTATGTATTTATTGTATCAGACAGTTTTCCCCTTTTTCGGAAACAAAATATGCTCTAAAATTATATATAGCTTTTACATAATCAAAGCACTATATAGGATAACATACACTTTTACCAAGTTTATTACTCGAAGATAAAGATTTTTTTTTTCTCTTCTTTTTTTTTTGCATGTTAATGGCTAAAAAAAAAAAAGAGCCTATATGCATATCGGCAGTTTCTCGTTATAAAATAAAAATAAATTATTTAAATGTGTGAAAAAAATTTATGTGCCATTCAAATGAGGGGAAGTAAAATAAATCAAAACAAAACAGAACGAGTATATTTTTTCTCAAGATGACAACTGTAGAGAAAAAATATTCTCATTTATACTTATTATAGCACGCATTTTAGCGGGCATATTTACGAATATGGCTAATTCGTGAGCGCATAGATACGTATATCTATATTTATCTATGTATGTGTTTATTCATGTACGTAATTATGGGGGGGGGGCAAATATATATTAAAATAGGTACTTAGGTGTAATATGAACAATTCTTTTGCTATGTCATCATCTGATAGGTTTTCTCAAACAATAATTGAAGCACATTACAAACTTAGAAATGCGTATTTCTTCATACTCTCTAATACATACGAATATCCCAATTCGTAATTGTATATATACTTTGTATTATCCTATTTTACACCATGTGAAACAAGACAAGCCCATTCAAACCAATCTATTTTATGAGTTTAATTCAAAAGCTTAATTTAAAAAAGAAAAATAAATGAAAACAGGTGAAAAAAAGCAAAAAGGATGAAAAAAAGCAAAAAAGATGAAAAAAGGTAAAAAAGATGAAAAAAAGCAAAAAAGATGAAGAAAAGGAAAAAAATAAAGAAAAATTACATAGTTTTCATTCTGTTTTTATAAAATGATGGAACGAAGTGAAAATTTACACAAACGTATATTAAAATAAGAAATAAGGCAACAAGTAAAAAGTGCAAGTAATGAAAGATATAAGAGATGGACATGGAAAAGGTAATATTAACATGTTTTTGATAAAAGTATTTTTCTTTTTTATCATATGGTATTCTATAATCTGTTATTAAAAAATTCGAGTCTATAATATATGAATTAATCAACGTTTTAATATAATTAATTAATTTTAGTACATCATCTCTATACACAAAGAATTTATAATATTTGTTGAAATTTTCGTTAAGGAGATCTAAATCATCTTTACTTCTAACATGGTTCGTATATTTTAACATATCATTCTTTATTTGTTTTTCCTCTGATATTTCCTCCTTGTAATGTTTCATATATATAAAAAGAGCCTCAAATATACTTTTTATATGCTTTGTCAAATTATCTAGTTTTAACTTTTGTTCAATCATAGGTAATTTATTAAGAAATACAGATTCTTTATTTTTTGAACCCAAAGTAAAACTGTTAATATTTTTCAAAATAAAATATTCATGAAGTTTTGGTAGATGTTTATTATTAATTTTTATATTCTGACTTTTTATTTTTATATCTTTCTTAAAATTAGTTTTAACAGTTCGTTTTAATATATCATAGAAGCGCAAAACATGCTCTGGTTGTGTTTCTTTTTTTGCTTCGTTAATATAAAAATCAGATTCATTTAAACTATCTAAAGAAATAACAAATTCTATATTTTCTTTAAATATCATATTAACAGATTTGATAAAATTGTCTACACCAAAATAATAATTTGTAAAAAGAAATAATATATTATAATTTACATCTTCATTTTTAAAAACTTCTGTGTATAGTCTAATTAATTCACACATTGCAATCAGCTGAGAATTTGTTGAAGTATTAGGTATCGTAAAATCGCTAATAACGTTAAAAACGTTATAATCTGTTGCTATAATAATGGTTTTCTTCTTTGTAAAATGAAAGGTTTCATTATTTTGTTTTTTCTTAAATATGGAATTAATATTAATATTATCTTTACTTAAAAAAAAATATATATTTTTTGAACTTATCTTACTAGCTTGTTGGTTTTTCGAAATAGGAATAATATTGACATTTCTTGTTAAATCAAAATAACCAAATCTACTCTTATAATTTGCATAAATATTTTCTATTTCTGCATTATTTTTTATAAAATATATAGACTGATTTAATTTTAAGTTTAATAGTAAACTTTGAAAAAAGGAAATCCTTTTTTCTAATATTTCATCTGTAATATCTTTATTATTGTATTGATCCTTTGATATTATTTTATTTATTCTAAAATATTCCTCCCTATCTATATGCAACTTTTCTGGAATTATTATAATAACTCCATTATTATTATTTTTCAAAATAAAATGCAATAAAAAGTATAAATTATTTTCATGAATTATTTCATACAAATATATAAACCCCGAATATTTTACCAGTTGACGTGGGTTCACAAATGTCATAATGTGTACTATCTTTTCTTTTATTAATCTCTCTATATGCGTTTCATCCTCCATATCTACTAAACTATCCACTGTCAAATTGTTCTCTCCCCATTTTACATCTTTATATAGAAACAGTAAATTTATTAAATTGCCTTTAACTAAATTACCACTAAACCCTGTATCCTCATTATTACTAATTAAGTGTATTAATGG